>NC_049914.1:19761146-20061146 GCF_001411555.2 Juglans regia | reverse complement strand
CAACAAAACCAGCCCCAAACCCAAGCCTCTTCCATAATTTTCAAAGAGTTTTCTGCATCTCTCAACCATCATTACATCCTAAAAAATAAGACTTAAAAAGGAGTCAATAACCATCCCAAATATGTAGCCAAAAACCTAGCTATTCACCTAGGAAGTGAGTTAGCTTCAAACCCCGAGTACCCTTGATTCTTCAAGGAATTTATGCACCTCTTTACCTCACCTCCACACGCCACCACCCTTATAACTTTTTTCCTTGGAAGTGCTTCAAAGGACTCAAGTGCAAGCTTACCCAATTACCTCCCCATGGCAGCCAAACCGATTGGCAATTGAAGAGGCACATATTGAGTCACACGGCTAGACCACCACCCAAACCACCCTCTTGCATTTTCTACCTATGCATGATCACTTAGAAGCCACTCATGCCTCCTTTTCTCACCTGAAAAAGCCATCAAAATATGGTCATAATAACCTTAAACCAGACCAAGAGAAAGGGACAAGAGTTGATGCAAAAATCTGGATAGATTTGGGAAATCAAAACCATCGGCTATGGCCTTGCCCCTTTGTGTTTTGTTTTATTTTTCTGCACCAATGCATCCCACTACACCTATGGTATTCTTCTACCTCATTTCCAAGGTTTAATCAAATACCTTAGGATACTATTGAACTAAACCAAGTGATGACACCATTGGCATTTTTCACACAACACTTCACCGCCCATCTCCACTAATCAACTCCCCTTTCCTCAAGCCATTGTCATGCCCCTCACCCCTCTCACCCCGCTATTGAATCCTATAAATACCTCTCTCCACTCATCACTTCTTCACACAACTCTCTCTAGCTTTCCTTGGGTGTTCTTGAGAGCAAAGCATTCAAAGTGTGAGGAAGGTGAGAAACTGAGTGAGTTGAGAGTTTGATGTTAAAGTGAGTTGTTCTTGGAGCTCAAAGGCTACGATTTTTGTAAGTGTTCTTGCCTTAACTCTTGTTTGGTTTTAGATTAACATGTTAGGCTTTGTTTTATGGCATGAAAATATGGAATTGATTGAATTACATGAGGTTTAAACAGAAGTGATGAAATTCAGCCAAATTTGAAGCTTTGCATGAATATATTATTTTGTTATGAATGTTTAGTCATGACATGTATTGATATATTACGTTAAGAGTAGTTAACATCTTGGGGGATTGATTGAAAGTTTAAATTTCAGGAAAATAACATGACATGATAGGTTTAAGAAATCAATATCTTGTGTTGATCATCATGCATGTTTTCAAGTTTCACTTTATTAAAGTTTATTTTATGAAATCTTGGTTAGATTTTCCTAAGCTTGACTATTGAGAATTTTTTAAAAGCCTTGTGATTGGGATAAGAAAAAAAATGCATGATTCATTGAGGTTTTAAACCTCTCTTTGACAAGGAAAAGATAGAAACATCATGCATGTGCTTGGTTTGATGGTTTTGTGGTAATTTGGTTTTAATCAATGCATAAGTGTTGGGATGAATTCGTGAGAACTGAATCTAAGTTATAATCATATCCCTAAGTCCATATTCATGGTTGCCTCTAGATGTAATTTGAGTACATATGCATCCATAGAGGTTATAGACTTGAGATCACAAGTAGACCCACATTGATGCATGCCACGCGTTGGTTGATTTCGGCATAGTTGTGAACTAATTTTTTTTAATTCTAAGGTCATATATGGATTTAGAACACAAAAAATATTAGATTTGTAAGATTTGGTGAATTTTGGGGCCCAATTGCAAATAGTGAAAATTTAGGGCCTAACTAACAATCATGGAAAAGTGAAGGAAAAATTTTGTAAATACTGAATTTTTTGAACCCTTTGATTATGAACATGTTCCTAGTTATGCAATTCCTAACTTAGAATACTTCTATTTACAGCCGCATCAATTTCCTAACATCTGGAAAGTTCGTAAGTTAGCTTCTAACTCACTTTTAGATAAATTATTTATGATTTATATATAAATGCCACATTCATGATATAAATTTTATTTTGAGCATGAAGTATCATGTTAAATGATACATTGAGTATCTAATTACTTACTTACATGATATGTGAATTTCTTACCATTTTAGCATATTGCATATAATTGTCTTTTTTACATAAAGCATACTTCACAAGCACATGTCATGAAAAATATTTTCAAGCATGGCATGAAAACGAAATCTTGTCACAACCTGAAAGGCTAGAATGGAGAATTATCCTAGTAGAACTCTTTTGTGCACTCTTGAGTGAAATCCCTGGGTTGACAAAGAACCGTCAACGAACTTAGAATAAATTCTTTTCATAGAATATTAGAGCGAAGTCATTTATGGCACCTAACGCTGGTGAGTGCATACATTATGATATTATGTTATGATGAAATGTTATGTTACCAATGCATTGAGAACGAGTATGCAGAAAACGTAGTTTTAACACGATTTATACTACGGTCACCGGCAGGTACTCACAGTGCATAATGGGAATTGTATGATACCATACGTAACGTTATTGTTAATGATGAAAAATTATGATTTTGAAAAGATGGAGTGAAAAATATTCTCTGTAAGAAAATCTATATTAAAGTTTTTCTGAAAAATGTTTAGCAATCTCGTTGGGAGACAAATACGAAGATTTTGTTTGCATCGAATGAATCTCATGTTTATCACTAATCATGTATATTTTATCTGTGTAAGTTGGTTGTTTAACTTACTGAGATTTCAAGTAAATCTACCATTTGGACCCACTACCATTTCTCGAAATAGTAGAAGTTATGACAGGGCCAGCCTACGATGAGCAGGATGAACCGCTGGACTTGATTTTGATGGTCATGGCTTTGATTCTATATACCATAGAGTGGATGCAAGAACTCTGATTATGTAATTTCAATATTATGTGATTCTATCTCCCACGTTATGTTATGAGAACCTCTTAAGTGAGGAAGTACTTATTTATGGTTAATTAATATATCTAGGATGTTTAGTTTATTCTAACATCAATTATTTTTATTTTTATCATCCTTATTTCCACTGTGATGATTGCATACTGCTAGTTGCATGCTAGGATGCATTGCATATTAACTGCCATGAATGAGGATATGTAACCTTGTGTTGTGTGACGCCCCCAACCTCCGCTTGGGATGTAATGGAGACGTAGAGCGTCGAGACATGCAACACAAGATTATATACTCACATACATGATAGTTAGTATGCAATGCATCCTATAAATGTAGCCAGCAGTATACAATAATCATAGCAAAAATTAAGGGTGAAAATGAACTTATGCCAAAATAACTAAATCATCCCAATAATATTGATTAAACCATAAGTTTTAAATCATCTGGTAGCTTAATCTTAGTATAAAATATCAAGTTCCCAAAAAGAAATCTAAACCAAGTGATTCATGTGTCTTATGGCACGAAGGGTTAGGTCTAGAAATAACAAATAACAAAATAAGATCAAGTTTCATGTCGACGTCTGGTTCCTCCTCAATCCTCTTGATCCACTGGTCCATTGGGTCCATCTACATCTACAACTACAACTTCTATCATTTCAAGTGAAATGATAGTGAGTCCGCAAAAGATGAGGTTTACTTGAAATCTCAGTAAGTTAGACAACTAACGTGCACACAAATAGACTATGCATGAAGAATGATAAACATAAAATGCATGCAAATGCAGAAAAATTGTGGATGTGCTTATTACACAAAGAATAAGGTTCCATTGTCTCAAATGAGCTATGCTAGTGATATAGAGGCTGTAGGAGGCCATCACTGAAGCTGCCTAGGCATTGAGAGAACTAAGGACCAAATATATTTGCAGAGCCGTTGGGAATAATAAAGTAAATTCAAGAGGAAGAACATTAATCAGCGTGCAACTAAATCAATGATTTAATCATTGTTTGGGCCAATTAGATGGGAGGTGTAAACTCGCAGGAATAAAATATTTTCATAAATTCTTCTGTGATAGATTAAAGCATGGGCTCTCAAGATTTACATATGCACCTTATTTTTACATTCCAACTAACGTGCAGGCTTTCACTGTTTTATCAAATACTAATAGATTGAGCGGGTACCAAAAAGAGAGACATACAGACATAAAATATGATCTTTATCTTAAAATCTCGATGAAAAAAGATTGAATTTTATTCTATTATGTTTATGATCTAAACATAGAGATAAATCTTAAATGATTTGTTGGTAGGTTGAAAATGAATTCATATTAGGCAAAGAGGGTAAAGAAGCAACCTTTTGATGAGAAAACAAAACTATATGGCTTGGTTAAGATCTTGCACAGTTTTGTTTTGTAAATAACTTAAACTACCCAGAAAAAATATGATGTGAATTTTGGTGCCGTAGCTAACGGAGTAGCTGTTTGAAAAACAAAATCAGGATCAGAGTGAGTGTCTGATCAAATGTAAAGCTAATGAATCCATATGTAGAGAATATCTTTAGGACCTGGGAATGAGCCATGTAGGCCCGTCAATAGAGCTCTTGGAAATGCACCTTTAAACACCACAGATATTATAAAAAAAATGGTCAAGCCGTGTGAGAGCACGGCAATGCTTATAAGCCGGAAGATGTTGGGGTTCAGTGACTCCGGTCTCAGTTTTCTTTGCTTGAGAAAACTTCTGTAGAGCTCCGGTTCTGGCGGAAGTGAGGCTACAGGTGGACTTGGGTCTGAGGCAACATTTTTATTTTAAATATGGCTCATGATTAAAAAATGTGGTTGATGACTCTAATTGCATTTTATTCCTTGTGAGCGGTTCTGCTTGCAAAAATTCCAATCATTATTATTAGTTCTGTGCTCTTTTGAAGTTTGAGATGGCTTCTTGCATCTTTTAGTGGTCATAACCAAATTTATGTTCACGTGCAGATGAGAGCAGAGCCCAAAAGCTACCAAGAAAAGCATGTTGGGGGGCTTGAATATCCGAGGCGTGCAGATGTAAAACTGCCTCTGATTTTCTATGTAACTCTGAAATTTCGGCTTGTAATTGGTGCCGTAATGTTTGCAGCACCAACTTTGTTTCAAGGAAAGATCATGGTAGTAGTTTGTTTCAAGTTACATAAGTGTTGTGGGTAGTTAAACTTCCATCACATTGGAAATTATTAGTTACTTTGTTTGATAGTGCACCAGAACTCAACTTGCTGTGAAGTCAGAGAACATCCACCACCCTATTGGTTCTGGTTTATCTAATGCATTTACTAATGGAGGATCACTATTGCACCCAAGTATGCATGCTGCCGTTCAAATGTCTGCTCATTCTAGTAGGATTGATGTCCCACCAAATATGCTATCAGCACAGAGCTTAAATGTGGATATTCAGGTAGTTCCTCTTACATGTTTGATTCAGATGGAAATGCCCCAGAAGTGCGTCCAACAATTGGGGATGCATCTGTTGCTTCTTTCACCAGCGTAGAGTCCAACTCACAACCCCTGGCTGAATCAATTCTGGATGCAGACACCAGTTCTTTTGGACTTTTACTCCAGATTCCTTGAATTTTCAGTCTCTTGGACTAGACAGAGGACTTTTCTCAGAGTCTGGTCTTCTCTCTCTCTCTCTCTCTCTATATATATATATGCTCAAGATTGCTGTTCCAGTCAATGAGGCCGCTGGAACTCAGCTTGTTATTGTGGAGTAAATGGTTAATAAAATCATCTGAAAAGGAATCAACAATTAGCCAAAAACATAAAAATTAAAAAAACACACGATAGTCTGCTGGGTGTAAGTGCTGATTGGGTAATGAGTTCAGTCGATGATGTCAACTCATAGTTGGCCATTACTTGTGTGCATGATTTTTTTAAGTAGCTTTAATAAAGTTGCATGGGGGGTTCTTGTTTAGTATTAGAACATGTGTGCATGTGCCTCTGTAGTTCAATAGTATTGATGTTATAGATCTATAAATGTCAGATATTTCTGGAGAGTTACCCTCAGGCTATATTTGGGTACCAAAAATTCCTCAACACTTTTCAAGTATTCTCGTACTTTTGAAAATACTTCACATGCCAAACAACTTAAAACACTCTTAATGGGACCCACAAACCCACTTCAATCTCTACTCATAACTATTCACAAACATTCTATAATACTTATCACTATTACATATAAATAAAAAATAAAATCACTATAATATTTATCACTATTAAATATAAATAAAATAAAATCACTATAATATATAAATAAAAAATAAAATCACTATAATATATAAATAAAAAATATTTATCACTATTATATATAAATAAAAAATAAAATCGCTATAATATATAAATAAAAAATAAAATCACTATAATATATAAATAAAAAATAAAATCACTATAATATATAAATAAAAAATAAAATCACTATAATATATAAATAAAAAATAAAATCACTATAATATTTATAACTATTAAATATAAATAAAAAATAAAATCATTATAATATATGAATAAAAAATAAAATCACTATAATATATAAATAAAAAATAAAATCACTATAATATATAAATAAAAAATAAAATCACTATAATATATAAATAAAAAATAAAATAACTATAATATATAAATAAAAAATAAAATCACTATAATATATAAATAAAAAATATTTATCACTATTATATATAAATAAAAAATAAAATCGCTATAATATATAAATAAAAATATCACTATAATATATAAATAAAAAATAAAATCACTATAATATATAAATAAAAAATAAAATCACTATAATATATAATAAATAAAAAATAAAATTACTATAATATTTATCACTATTAAATATAAATAAAAAATAAAATCATTATAATATTTATCTCTATTATATATAAATAAAAAATAAAATCACTAAAATATATAAATAAAAAATAAAATCACTATTATATATAAATAAAAAATAAAATACTATAATATTTATCACTATTATATATAAATAAAAAATAACATTACTATAATATTTATCACTATATATATATATATATAAATAAAATCATTATAATATTTATCACTATTATATATAAATTAAAAATAAAATCATTATAATATTTATCATTATTATATATAAAAGTAAAATAAAATCACTACAATATTTATTAATATTAAAAAATCACTATAATAAAATCATTATAATATTTATTATTAAAAATCAAATCACTATAATATTTATGGAACCCACACATTTTTCAACTACCTACTTAATAGTCAACAACTCAACATACTTCACACATCCAAACAACTCAAAATACTCTCAATGGGACCCACAAATTCACTTCAATCTCTACTCATAACTATTCACAAACATTCTCAACACTTCTCAACACCCAAACGTATCCTTAGTCACCCTTCCTGGGAACAGATTCTGAAAACTTGCTTGATTCTCGCGAAAGAGGAGAACAAGGTTAGATTGTTGCCACATATTTCATGTTTGAGTCATTTTGAAAAGATGGAAACGAATAGAAGGTTGGACACTATATCAAAGGCTTGAGCTATGGAAGACTTTGGGAGTGAGTAGTTTTTTAGGAAAAAGAAAATATTTTTTAGGTACTTTTAACAGTTTTTCAAAGCATATTGGTATTTTCTCAAATGTTAAATGACTCGTCGACTCTCTATGACGATGCGGTTTGTTTCTTCAGGTCAAACAGCGATCTCAAGAAAAGAAGCGTTTGTACATGTCATTTTGTAAGTGGAGCAACCAGATTTTAAACTCCTCGAAAGCATTGATTAGTGTGTAGAACAGTAGAAGTTCATGCTTACTTTTTTACCGTGTATTGATAAGATTCGACACTGCGTGCTTTTTCGGTTTAGTTTGCTAGGAAAAGACCTCTCCCCCAAAAGGGGAAATTAATAGAAATAAACGTAAATGGGCTTTGGGTGACTGACAATTTGTTGAGGTGATCTTACGGCAGTCTTTGTCGAAGAAACGAATACTGGTACTTCCGCATGTGATGTCAATGTAGTACGTGCGGAGGAATTAAACAATGCTTTTCCATAGAATGAGGTTGTAAACGTTGACAAAGATATTTAGAGGCAACTGAAGATCAAAAACTCCTTCCAAAAAACTAAAGACTTTGTTTTATCAGATAAGATGAGATGGATTTAAATTAAAGTTAAAAGTATTATTAAAATATATTTTTTATTTTAGAATTTAAAAAAATTCAATTTTTTATTTTATTTTATATAAAAATTTTAAAAAATTATAATAATTAGATAAGATGAGTTAAGAGTTGTGAAAATAGTCGTGACCTAAAAAGAGATGCTTTGTAAGTTAAGGTTTTGTTTGGTTACACAGTTCAGATAAGATGAAATGAGATGTTTTATTGAAAAAAGAATAAAATATTGTTAGAATATAATTTTTTTAATATTATTTTTATTTTAAAACTTGAAAAAATTGAATTCATTATTTTATATTGTGGAGTTTGAAAAAATTGTAATGATAAAATGAAATAAGATGATTTTGTATATTCAAACTAGTCTAAATCGAGAAATCACGAGGGAACCAAAAAAATAAAAAAGAAAAGAAGAAAAGAACAAGAACGTGTACCTTGCCTGCTGCGTTGGTCAACAGGCTTGCACAAGCCTTGCAAGAAAGGATAGCCTGCTTTGGGCCACAAAAGAAAAATGAGATGCATTCCAATCAAGCATTCAAAATTGCAGAAACCAAATCCTACAAAGCTCCACAATTGGACCATTCCTACGCACTTTTTTAATAAGGGAACCATTCCTACGCACGTTTAGTCATATTATCTGTATGTAAATAATTTGAAGCTGTTTCAGGTTACTGCGGGCGCCTACTGAGGTCCAGTTCTAAGCGCGTGGTCTAAATCAGCAATTAAATCATTCACATCCTCGATCCCCACTGATATTCTGACCAGATCTTCTGTCAACCCTCTGGCCTCACGTACTGCAGCAGGAATGCTTGCGTGAGACATGAAGCAGGGCATGCTTATGAGGGACTTCACACTCCCTACCAATGTAAAACACAAACACTTACAAAACAAAACCATCTTCTAATAAACTGCACAGACATTAGTTTATGGGTAAAAAGTAAACCAAACAATGATTTCCACCCAAAAGTGTTCCTCTACAATATATTTTCTTGATGAGTTTACAACCAGATATCTTACAAAGTTATGAAGCAGTAATTGGATTTGGGATCATAGTCAGAGAGTTTATTCATACATACAGTGAAGAAACATGTTTTGCATGAGATATATCACAACCTATCAACATTATGTGTAACATTCATTCTGGTTGAGTGAGCCTTAGAGAGTGTTGAATGAGATTCTACATTGCCTTGAAATGAGCTCTTATGATTCCATCGAGCTCCACTTGCAACATTAACTAATACTCTGTCCATACGTGACTTGAGCTTTCATTGCATTGTTATAAATAGTATCAGAACCATTATAGCAAGTGTGGACTGAGCCGTGCTACACCTATAACAGAATGGCTTGACAAGGACGTCGGAGATTTAAAGGGGGAGTGTAATATCTCAGATTGACTGTGTATAGGGGGCTGGTGAATGGGACCCATATCGCTTGGGAGAGAAGTTCTTATGATTTATAATGATATCAAGGAGCTCCAATTATAATATTGACTGATACATTTGGAGCATGGGCTCAGATGTTGCTTGGTCTTTTTTAGACTGTTACATTATGTATCACTTGTTAACCCAGCTCAAGCTACTTCCAAGCCACAAATGATAAGAGCTATATTATACTATTTTCTATACATAAAGATTAATTAAAGAGCTCAAGGTGTGAAACTCAAGTATACTGGGGGAGTGTATAGGAGGAACACCTAGTTTAAGGGAAGAGGAATAAGAATCCAGAACGGCCATGGACTACTATAATGCAAAACGGAATCAGATTGCTATTTTAATTCAGTTCTAACCCTATGATTTAACTTCCAAATTAAAAGTTCAGGTAAATCCCACCTCCCACCCCCCCGGTGAAATACCTTCCCATTTGCAACCATCCTATGAATTTTAAATTTCAGCGATCAATCACCTCATTTGAAGAATTTGTTTCAATGTCCTCCATTAAAATCAAATGTTAATTTGAATTGAAAATTTCTAATTTCCCCATGAATTTCATCTGCAATTTTTGTTAACCATCTGATACCTTGGAGAAACCAATCACTTAAGATTTAAAATTTTCCTTTTTCATCATCTGTTATCTTTTTTATTTTTCCTTCTTTTAATGATCTTTAGTCAGGAAAGATGATTACCAAAACTGACAGTTATGCTGAAGTACTTGGTAGTCTCAACAATATGCTTTGAGAGTGCCAGTGAGCCCGTTAAAAAGCTAAGCACAGACCCTGCACCCTTTGCCTGCAATAGGTTAACATATAAATGTTTGCCAGAGTTATATTGTGTATGACAGCATCAATCTATAATTCCATCTGATGACAGTACCTGGGAATTATGTAAATCGTATCCAGGATGATTAGTAAGAGCAGCGTAGTAAACTTTCTTCACTCGATGATGGGATGAAAGAAATTCAGCAATCTTCTGTGCATTCTCCTGCCAAAGATGTGAAAACATCTCTTTAGAGTAAGAAAACACAGAGCAGAAGAAGATGAAAGGCAGCACTAAAAGAAACCATTTGCTCTTCAAGAACGATTAGCATAAAATTTAGCATTCGGAATTAATATTGCATTTTATAAATTCTATATTTTTTGCCACATATTCCCTCGGTCCCATAATGTTTGTCCATATTTGCAACTTTTGTTGCCTCATACTGTTTGTTCAGGTCTAAAAATTATAGCATAAAACTCTTTAAAAATTTTCCATTTCACATTACAAATCACCAACATGAACACAAATGAAATCTTGAAATGCAAATAGAAACCATTCCCCCATACATCCTTATTCTTTTAACAATTAATTTGGAAAATTGTATCGAGAATTTGAGATGATCAAGTATTCATCGAATTTTTTTTCTTAAGCGGGTAAATTTGGAAAATTCGACAAACAACATGGGACAGAGGTAATATATGACAAAATTAACTAATTCTAGGATCTATTCCAATGTGGCAACAAACAAATCAATAAGAAAAACAATTTACTCAAGGAATACTGAGTCCCTATTTGGGTCATATCCTGATTTTAAGTCAATAAAGATTATGTCCAAACCCCAATTAACACAAGAAAAATGAAACAAAATGTCAATATCATTGGATGTCTATTGAAAGAAAAATATGAAGGTAATTAAAGAAGGTTTGAAGAAGCACCTGTTGCTTCTCAACTCGTAAAGCCATTGTCTTAATTCCTCGTAAGCAGATCCAACAGTCAAATGGAGCTAGCCCAGAGCCTTCTGCATTTTGTAGGAAATACAAGTCTTTTGCCAAGCTGGAAAATATGAGAACAGTGGGTGAAATTATAGAATGAGATGCAATAAGAAATAGATTCATAACAAGAAAAATATGACAAATGTGGAAAAATCAGAAGATCCAACTGATTTATCAGGTTGAAAACAAGGTCACCGGTACTAGAGCATAGAGCATGTGTGACAACCGGAGCCAGAGCATGTGAGTGGCGAATTACAATTTAAACCTAGAGTACATCAAAACTCCAGAATGCACCAGTGCTAACATATGCAAAAAATAAATGTACAGTTCTTAATAATTTAAGAAGCAGGTACGTATAATGTACTACTAATAATTCTAAGTTTTTAATACTGTAATAAGCTATTTGGGGATGGAATATACCACTGACTCCCACTAAATTGTCAAACTTGCAAATTAAGAAGACAAATCACCCTCAATTCTCATATCGCATACAGTTTGCCCCTTGCGGTTTGGATTGCTAATCCTCAGTTAAAAAATTACACACGCGCACATGTGTGCACCTGTAACACAAGCTTAAATAGGACCACAGACAGTCACATACAAATTACGTAATCATATATAGGACTACAGACAGGAATCTAGAACTCTCCCTTATGTATGAAATACCAACCAAACAATATACAAGCAAACAAGTGTGTCCGATGTTAGACAATACTATTCATAGAGAAGTCAAACAACCATATGGAACTTGCATCAAACCAACATCATGAAGAGCTTCTACAAATTTTGACCTATAAGATTATCCTCTTAAGGTTTTCAGTCCAGTAAATACACCAAAGCATGCTATTTTAGTCAGCAACAAGGTCAACACTTGTTTCCAAATGGGTTCATAGTTTTCAAATACTGAATGAGAGATGGAACTTTGAAAGTACCAAAACAAAAGTAATCTTATATATTCCATATGAAAGAACGGAGCAAGAGACACAACCTTTCCCCTCTCACAGCAAGCACGCCGGCCATGAGATCACTATGTCCAGCAATAAATTTTGTAGCTGAGTGCATAACGATGTCTAGGAAGAGAAGGACCGAGATTATAACAAAGAAATACTGGAATTGGCAAACACCAAATTTACATCTATAACATATTGCTAACCTGCTCCGAGTGTCAAGGGTTGTGACAATATTGGGGACATCATACTATTATCCACCAACAGAAGAGCATCATATTTATGAGTCATCTCTGCTATTTTCTGAAAAGGGATGAATATAGCAAAGACAAAAAGAAAGTCACTTATTTTGATTATAGCTTTATTTTTATTTTTTTATCGGTAAACAAGATTTTATTGATCAAGAGAATAGACAAAAGCCCAAGTATACGAAACATATACAAGAGCAATAGCTAGGCGTGCTTAGTTTAGAGATACAAGGAATTCATGCAATGATAAGCCATGAAAATCAATTACAATCTACCAATGGAGTAAAGTATTGAAAAATAGACTTCTAAGCTCTTCTGTTTACCGCGCTTGTTCTTCAAAACCTCTTTGGTTCCTCTCCCTCCAAATACACCACCATAAACATATTGGAACCATTTTTCAAATAGATGCGATCTGAGAGTTACCCTAAATGGCTTTCCAAGAAGCTAGAAGAGAAGGTCCACTACCCGTCTCGGCATCACCCAAGCTAATCCCACCCAACAAAAACTTCATTCCAAAATGTCCTGCCAATCTCACAATGAAGTAGTAGATTGTCAACCAACTCTCCACTCTTTTTACACATACAACACCAATCCAGACTATGATTCGATGTTTCCTTAGATTGTCTAGAGTGAGGATCCTCCCCATGGAAGCCATCCATACAAAAAACTTTGCCTCTAGGGGCGCCTTGATTTTGTAATAGGTTTCAATGGCTTGAACAGCCATTATTTTCTTGTATCGCTGGACCTCATGCTTAGGTGTTGCTTTTGTATATGTCTCATGTACTTGGACAATGCCTATCTATATCATCAATAAAATCCTTGTTTACTGATAAAAAATAATTTTATGAACAGAAAGAATAATAGAGAATAATGGACCAACAGTAATCGTTATTTTGTTAGATGATAAACAAGCTATGTTTATTATCCAACAAAATAAAATGACACAGAGATGCATCCAGTGTCCACCATCAGCAACATTCCTTACCTTTCAAACCTTGATTCTGAATTCTTAGATTCTAGCCTGAAAATGTGGAAATATAATGACAGAACTATAAAACAGAATTGCACGACATGGAATAACTAATTCAGAGATACATTTTATGTTTCATCACCTCAAAATTTAGTCTGAATGTCTTTTTAAATATCCTTTTTTTTTTATGTCGGGGAACCTCTCCAAGGCAGGGCCCTTCGGAACCACCCTTACAGAGTAAACCCTAGTCCTGTACACCACACTCAAAAGTTTCCCTACACGGAACTGGTTAAATCGCTAGTTGTTCACTAGGGAATGTGGCCCCAAAGGATTGTTTGCACCCATGAGGTGTTGAACCTTGGACCTTGAAGGGAGTGATACCCCAAGAACAAGGTCTTCACTTGGGCCAACCCCTTGGGATTTACTTTTTAAATATCCCAAAATGATTAATCATGTCCTGCATGAATACTTCAGTTTACATCTTAAAATTTGAATTTTTGGGGTGAACTTACAACAAACATAATGCTTATATTTTGTTTTGTTTTTATTGGCACCGGGTGTCCAGGAACAACATCCCGACTAATCCTAGGGGTGCACAGGCCCTCGGCAAGGTGTTTTCCACAAATGCACCTCGGGAAAATCCCCCAGTCCGATGCCCCCAGAGATTGTTTGCACCCTAGGGGATTTAAACCTTAAACCTGGGAGGAGTATACCCCCAAGCCCAAGGCCCTTACCACTTGAGCCAACCCCTAGGGGTTAAATCCACAAACATGGAATCCCTCAAGAGCCTGGAGAAACTCAAGCCAGGAAGAATGAATGCATCGTGCATCCTTAGTCTTATCATAACAGGTCAATAGCGGTAACTCTGTAGCAAAGAATCCATCCATAGATGATTTCCACCATATAGTCCCTCAATATCTTGACCACCCTCTCAAGCAGTATTACCCGGAAGGCAATTAGTTTTCACATAACTTAGTCATTTCATAATGGGTCAATAGCAGTAACTGTGTAGCAAAGACTTCATCCAAAGATTATTTCCACCAAATAGTACCTCAGTGTCTAGACCACCCTCTCAAGCAGTAGTACCCAGAAGGCCACTTAGTTTCACATAACACAAGCTATTATGCATCATATCTCAGCAGATGAACAGCCAGATAGTAAATTTTTCTCCATTTCTTATGAGCATGCCGCAGCAACAATGAACCAAATATAGTATTCGATAACCTAATTTCACAATTTTAGAACAAGACGTCATACTCTAATATCAGATATTTGTTGCCGAGGGTTGGTTGGACTCTCCAGCCAGACAAGCTTTGTTCGCCGTCCGATGGCAGATGCAACCTCATCCAAATCACTTGTATTTACTCGCCTGTATATTGCAAGCAGTTCAGAGTTAAATATTACATGTAGTTGAGTCAATGTGAACAAAGGAGAAAGAGAAAGAAATACTAACTTCACTACTATTCCATTTTTTGGAATTACTTTTGACAGCAACCGATCAGAACCACCATACAGGTCATCTCCAGCAACAATTTCCTCACCTAAAATGACACTGTTAGCAATTTATAAAATGATAAATTTCAAATAGTTTAAACAATTGCACTCAGCAGCCAACAGAGGAGTGGCTATTTTTCTTTTTTCATCAAACCAGTGCATATGGGACTTTCATAAACAATATCTGCACGGTGTATGGCAACTATAACTCTAAAGGACACCAGTCCAACTAGTATGATAGCATTGAATAATCCTTTGAGAGTCCAATGCATGCATAAGGAATGTTGCTCATAATAACAGGGAGTGCTGCTTATATTAACTTCACGAAACATAATAAATTAATGATGTTGAGAAGCACCAGTTCCAACAAGATGAGAAACAGCAGCCAAAGCAGCCATTCCACTAGTGAAGCAAAATGCTCGATCTGCTTTATCAAGCTTTGCGAGGAGGCTAAGAATACAGCACATAAAGTTCATCAGGGAGAGAGACAGAGAAAAGAACAGTAGTTATTTTAAAGATTGACAAAGCTGATTCAACTATATTTGTACACCAAGCAAAAGTTTCACCTTTCTAAAGCGTCCCGTGTAGGATTTCCACTCCTGGTATAATCATAGGGGCCATTTTCGGTTGCTGATGGCTGCATAACAGAGTATTGAAGACACAATTCAAGTAACAAATATATTGAGTATGTTAGGCAATTAAGACACCACAAAACATTGATAAATGCATAGGGGTGATGCTCACTTAGCACGCTATGAGATAATGGAAGTTATTGATGAGTGTTAACTTTTTTTTTTATTGATAAACAAAATTTTATTGAGCATAAAATAGACAAAGGCCTGAGTATACGAGACATATACAAGAGCGTTGCCTATGCATGCTAGTTTAGAGATACAAGGAAGTTATGAAAAGAGAATACTGTTATAATACAACACCACTCATTGTTGAGTTCATCTGAAGAGAATACTGTAATGTTTACTGATTTAAACTTCTTCATCTCTAGTTAACAAAGGGGGGATGAGATCTTTAAAAAAAAAATTATCAAATGTTAAAGGGGGAGTACATTTAGCACATGTAGCGCTACTTCTTTTTTTTTTTTTTTTTGGATAAAGGGGGTAGGGGGTTCGAATGTGGTTCTCCCATTTGGAGACCAGTCCTTATGCCATCAGGTCTAGAGAGGGGATGAGATCTTTAAAATTTGGGAAAGGTCTGACAATAGTTGCATTAAGAATCAACAAAATTCTTAAGAACTATCAATGCGAACTTTGACAACATTATGGGTCTTGGATAGAGAGAAGTAGTAGGCTAGCAGCAAAAGGAGAGCTTAAAGGTATTGGCAATGGAGTGATGGGTAAAGTGACAAAGATTGAAAAGCGGAACAATTAAAAGTAACTTTTGAGAACATCGTGCACATCAACCTCTCCTCCCCCTCTTTAAAAATTGAAGCTTATTGAAAGACCAAATTAAATGACAAGGGAAAAGATTACCTCCTTCAAGATGAACTAAACTACAACTTCAAGGGCACACATTAGATACCAATAAAAAAAGTGCACAAGTAGAATTACTGAGGAGACAGCCCAAATTGGACAGGTCCATGGTCATCATGACCTTCCTCTATCTACTTCATGACATCGCCACTTATCCCTTTCCCTGAGTGAAACAGATTAAGTTCCTAGCTTTTGCTTCCTTCATGCGCTAACGGCAAAAAAATTACTCAAGAGGTTGAATACTTTCATTGTCCAAAATAATTCACAAGTCATATTTACCCAAGTTAATGCATAACAACTAAAGGATCCAGTCCAATAGTTTTTATTTTATAATAAAAAAAAATGACTTAAGTTGCACAATGTTTTTTCTATGAGAAGACTTAAGTTGCATAATTAGAGTCATATAATGCATGAAACTTCTTGATGAATAAAACTCATGCCCCTATCTCCTAAATACTATAAACAAACAAGTTCACGAAAGTTAGAGTGAATTTCTCCAGGTCACCTGCTTAAAAGTAGCAGTTTGGTAAATTGGTGTACTGATCGCTTCATAAGGATCAAACTTATTCTCAAAATTCAGCACCATGGTTGAAATACTTGGCTCCACCTGCGTTTCTGCAACAAAACAAAATAACTACAAATAAGGTGAAAACCATATACTTTGATTGAATCAACATTCCGTATATTTAGACAGCATCTATATGAAAATACCATTTAGGCACTCTGCTACACCATCAATCAAAGCCGATGTGCTAACATCCATTTCTCTGTCTATTGAACAAGTCAATTTGAACGACCTCCTAAACAACTGGCTTCCTTTCAAAGTTGGTCTATTGAGCGAAAAGTTCTTCAACAAGTTCCCTGAGATTAAGCTCTGAGAAAACACCAACCAGAATTTGAATCAAATCACCTAAAACCTTCAGTTGGATGATCCAGTTTTAAAAAAATAAATTAAACAGAAAATACTAATAAATTGCATTCTTCCCATGTTTCTAGTTTTTAACGAAAAGAAATCCGACTTTCAAATGATTTCGTATTCACACTTCTTCCACTTTCAAAATGAAAACAATAAAACCTGAGTTCAGCCAATATTTTGCTCCACATTTTCTCCTCAACCAAATAGAACGTTAACCCGGAGTATTTATTGATAAGATCGAGTAGGACTTAACCCTAAAATCCGACGCTTATCAAGGAAAGCGGATGGATCTATAAAATTAAAGAAGTTAAAATTGCCAGTCATGTGTTGCATAAGTTCCCAAAACATAAAAAATGAAGCTCAATCTTTATATAAAATGGACAGATCGCTTCAATTAAGTAAGAATGCTACAATGTACTGTCGTTTGTCAAAAATATTGATTTCTCTGCTTTCCCAATCTCATTGACCAACTGGAAAATAAGGGTAAACGATCGGAATCATAAGGCGCAAACGCTGTTGATCCCCCAACAAAACCAAATAAAATAAGAAAGCGGGGTGAGCAGAATAATATAGAACAAGTGTAAAGAGAAATGTTAGGAATCGTACGTGGTCGTTTAGATCAGTGGTGGCGGACGAAAAGAAAGGCCGTAGAGAAATAGAAGACGTCAAAGCCATGGTTGAAGTGGAAGGAAGGAGTGTTTTGGGGCCTGGTGATATTGGTGGAGGGAGAGTGAGGGGGAGCGAATGCATGTGTCGGGATAGAACTTGTACCTAGACGCCATTTTAAGTTTCGTACATTGGGCTTGGAATCTTGGATCGAGATTTCTTTTTTTTTTTTTTTTTTTTGAAACATAAGTCATTTCCATTCATCTATTCAAGAGGAAAACAAGAGGGAAGAATCCCCATAGTTACAATATCATCATAGATGGAAAGAGCTTCTTTTGCTAATAAGTGAGCCATTGCATTGTCATTTCTCCTAACATGAGAAACCTCCCATTTGGCAAAATTTTGAAGGATCAGTTTTGCCTCACTAACATACATACTTACACTATTACACCCTTCTATATCACTTCTCAGTGCATTGCCATTGGATCGAGATTTCTTATTATATTTTCTTTGAAAGATTATATTTATCGTCTCAATACATCATATACTATATGTTTTATTTTTTTTTATTTTTTTTCAAAATATGTGATATATGGAATCATAAATAATGAGTAGAAAAATTCAATTAATTTAAAAAAAATAAAATCAAAAAAAACAAATATAATATATAATATGTAGAGATAATAAATAGTAAATCTCTATTTTTTTTTTCTTTTTTTTTGCTCCAATGCTTTATTGGTGAACACTTAGCAGCAGTTTAAGGTTAGTTAAGATAAATATATTTGCAGTGGTGAAGTCACTGAAGTGTCTTTAAGGCCTCATTTGTTTTCATAACTTTTTTCAACTCATATCATCTCATATCATTTAATTATTATAATTTTTTTAAATTTTCACACAAAATAAAATAAACAATTCAACTTTTTCAGATCTCAAAACAAAAATAATATTAAAAAAATATATTCTAATAATATTTTATTCAACTTTTAATTTTAATCTCAACTCATCTCATCTCATCTGTGAAAACAAATGAGATTTCTTAAGTGTTGTATAATGTTTAAAAAAAAGGAAAAAAAAAGTAAGTAAATATAAATTTATATAAAAAAATTAATTTTTTTAATAATAGATCTTATTCTTTTTAAAAGATTATATCTAATATTACTACGAGATTAATTGCAACCTAATGGATTTTGTTTGAGTTTAGAGAGAAGTAATTCTTGGGTATTTTTAAAATTTCATCTGATGACATATATAATTAAAAATTATTGAGTATTTATGTTGTATATTTTGTCAAATTAATTAAGAATATTCTTGTTGATGTCGTGTTTTGCGGACCTGAGCAACTTCACACCCTCGGTATATGAGCGATCACTTGCACAGTAACTACTGAGGGGGATCTCAGGATCTGTTGATCCTCCGATGCTTAAATCAGTATGGCGAAGAAGAAGATGATAAACAGTAATGAAGATGAGAGTGTAAGGTGATAGTGATAGATTGACTGATTACCTTATCTGTTGATCGTAGTGTCCTTTTTATAGATACCAACCAGGTCCTCACCATGGTGGGGTACTGCATAGCAAGGAATAATACACTTGTGCTGTTGATTCACCGAGCTGCTCCTGTGCCATCTCCTTGTCAAGTCGTGAAGGGCTCAGGCTTGCTGCTCATTGCTCGGGCCTTGGGTCGCATTGAATGCAGCACGCCTTCTGCTCTGGGCCGCATTGAATGCGGCATGCCTTCTGCCTTGGGCCGCATTAAATGCGACATGCTTTCTGCCCTGTGCAGCATTAAATGCGGTAGGCTTTCTGTCCCGCATCCCTTCCATCTGGTGATGTATGCCATGTCCCTTCCTTCTCAAGCCTTGCCTTCGTCTTCTATCCCTCCGGCCTGGCTCGACCCGGGTCTCTCTTCTATTGTTTGTTTGACTCAGTTCATGTGATATGGCTGGGTCTTGCCTCTGGCCCAATCCGACCCAGACTACATATCAGGGTTGTGATCTGGGCCCATCATTTGGCCTAGTATAAGGGATTTTCTCCATTCACAGTACCCCACGAATTTTCAGCACACTCATGGACTGGAAATTCTAAGAGATTTTTTCCTTTAAACTCTGGTCTGGAAACGTAGAAGACAAATGGGCACTCGCCTGTTCACTGTTGTTGCGAACCGATCTCTCCGTAATCATTAATGTGTGCCTCATTAATTAAAGCTGCTTTCTGACATGCCAACGTTGCCCGGGATTGATTCCTTCTGTGTACACTTGCGGTAGGTAAACATCACGTCGTTCTCCTGCAGCCGAGGCGTCTTCAAATCCTATGTCATCTTTTTGGATACGCAACTGTTTCGTCCCTATTTTTTTTTTCTACCTCGTTCCTTCTTCCTATTCTTTCCTTTCATCTTCGTCTCGCTCTTTTCCTTTGTCTCTTTGAACTCTTAAAATTTTTCCTGATTCTTCCGTCAACTTTACCATGACTAAACGAAGCACGAACAAGGCCCATTTCAATTATTACGCTGGGAAGGGGTGGACGTCAACTATGACTAGTAACGAACTTCAATTATTCTACAGAGAATTCCCTATTCCTACTGAGACTGCTTTGGAACTCCCTCAACCTCATGCTACAATAGTTGACAAGCAGGGTCTGTTGACAAAGGTGGCTCTTTATCCCCCACATATTTTCCATTGGCCTGCGTCTGCCATTCTGCCATCTGGTGCGCGACATCCTGGACTTCCTACAACTTGCTCCAACGCAGCTTAACCCTAATGCTTGGCGCTTGGTCCTGGCCAGTTATGTAGCCTTTCGGATCATTCTGAGTGGCTCAGAGGATTACCCCGACCTAACTACCAGGGAGTTTCTGAGTGTTTACCAAATCAATCGGCTTGATGGGAACTGTCGTAGTTTCCAATCCTATTCTACCGAAAAATGCTTCGCTATTTTGGAGATGTGTTATTCTTCGATAAAGGAATGGCACCAGCGATTCTTTTTTGTTAGGGGCTCTGGATGAGAATGCCCTGAGGGGGAGCACGAATATAACGAGTTTGCAGTTCGATCCGTTTGAGGTAAAGTTCCGACCACCAAATCTCTTACTATTATGCTGTCAGAGATAGACGAATTCCAAATTGCCTCTGTCATATCCTGGGTTATGGCTCATCCCGACCTAGCTGAAACTGATGCGCTACTGAATGACGATTGCATTCGTCGCTATCTTGTTCTCCAGCACCGAGCTCATGTGTTAGGTCGGGACTTCTTATCGAGTTCACCCTCCGGCCATGCAAGGGAGAATGCCGCGATAAAAGAGCTCATTTTCCTCAAGAGAGAAGCGTCGTGTAGCTTCTCCTCCCAAAGGTAACCGCGCCAAGTAGTCCCATACAGAGGAAGGGACTTTCGTTCCCACCTAGTCGGTTCCTACCAGAGAGATCTCGGCCACTTCACCACCCCACCACTAAGCCAAATGCTCCTCTTAAAAAGAAGAAAAAGGGCTCTTAGTAAGTCGTCCCAGAGGGCAGTTCTGACAAAGCCACTCTAGGGAATGGCTCTCACCAAGCTGCTCCTAGGAGTAGTTCTCGCCGACCTCCTTCAGTGGGCAATACCCAACAAACTGCAGAGGGTTCCCACAGAGTCGTTCCTATAAACAACCCCTTGAAGGTAATTCTTCGAGACTTCTAAATTCCTTCCCTTTGTTAAATTCACTTAAATAGAGGATGATGGCATTGAGCCCCTTTTTTTTGTAGGCCCCGCGAGGGGAGAAGGAGCATAAGTGGCTATTGCCTTTCTTTTTACTTCGGCCTTTGAGAACCAGGTGCCTCGGGGTCCCGGGCAGGCGACGGATGTTTTTCCTTCCTTCGAGGAGACTCTCCTTGAGGAGGAAGTCCCCTTGCGCAGGCGAATAGCTCGCTTCGAAGAAATGCTTGCCAAGGTTGAGGCATCCTTTGGGGAGTGTTTCACCAACTCCTCTATTCCACCCCTGGAACTTTCTGGTCCAGCTTCCTCTGGTGGCCCTTTGATTCCCCTTCCAATGGTCTCCACCTCTCCTCCCGTTCTGCCTTTGGAGATAGAAGTTACTCCCACCAGGGGCAAAGGATTAACTTCTTCTGAGATTGCGGAGTCGTGCTCCGCGAAGGTTGTCGAACGGCTCTGGTCCATGGAGCCATGCTCCGAGGGGGCTACAGAACCTGTTCCTCCTGAAGTCCCAGTGTTTTCTCCAATGTTGGAACAGGTGGTCGAGCCAGTTCCCCCACTGATCCAGGAGTTACCTCTTCGACTGGCGTTGCTCAAGTATCTGTTCTTCCTTCTCTGATTTTCTTCCTTTATTCATTATTCATTGTTTTACCTTATGTCGAGCCACTTATTTGTCTCAAGAAAGCCACGCCCCTCAAGCTGAGTCTTCTCCTCTGCAAGAAGATATTGTAGTAGTGGACACGGAGGATGATTCTTCCCATGTTTCTACCTTCCATGCATGTCGAAGCCCTTCTGTCATTGGTGTGTGTCGAGCCAGCTACCTCTTCCGGGCCAGGGGATTCGCAAGGTCCCAGGCTAGGTTATAAGAATGCATGGGCAAAATCTTTTGAAGCATATGCCCAGAAGTTCAGGCCTCTTTTCGCCAATGTGAGTACCTTTCCTATATTGCCGTTTCGATCTTTCATACTTTGCTAATGAATTTTGTTACTGTTGGTTTCACAAGCCGCTAACCAGCTAGCTAATCTGGTTTCCCGAGAGCAAGAGACCCTTGAAGAAGACTTAAGAACTTAGAGGGCGTTGAACAAACTACTGAACTTTCGAGGGGAGAAGTTGATGGGTGACCTTCGCGCTCTAGAGGTGGAGAATGAGTCCTTGAGAGGGGACAACGCGCTCTGGAATCAGAAGATCCGTGACCAGCGGAAAGAAGCCAAGAAGACAGGAAAGTTGCTAAAGGCAGTGGCCATGGAGCTCGAGATTAAGGATAAGGAACTCCAACAGAAGAATGTGGAGATAGACATATTCCGAACTAAGATGTCCTTAATAGTCGAAGCTTTTGAGTCTGCAAAGAGAGACCTTGAGGATCTTCGAGCCCAGTCTGGTTTGAGGCTGGAGCGCGAGCTGGAGTTTGCTCTAGAAGCGTTGAGGCAAACTGAAGACACCGCTAAAGAATTGACGAATGAGAAGAAACGTGCGGCCGAGCTGGAGCGCAAGCTAGAATTCAATTAGGAAGCATTGAGGCAAACTGAGGAGACAATCGAAACGCTAGCGAGTGAAAAGAAGCGCGCTACCCAGATTCGATGTCGCATGTTTCATAAGTACCTGGGGATAATAGCCAAACAAGGAGATGTGATGAAGGCTGCCCATGCCTCAGTTTCTCGCATGAAGTCTTCTTTAGGGGCAGCTCGGGACCATGCATACCAGCTAGAGTCCCAACTCAGAAAGGCTCCCACCCTTCGCAACAAAGCCTGGATCAATGGGTATAATGAGGGTCTTGAGCGTCTTCAGGAAATGCTTCTTCAGAACCCCGAGACTGATCTCCGTACTCTGAATCTTCGAGAGATCTCACTAAACATGAATGCCTACGAGAAAATTCTAACGTGGGGGCTAAAGGACATGCCCTTAGCCTTCCGCGATGCTCCCCCTTAGTTCCCAGTTTCTCCTCATGTCGCTTACATGTATTTGTCCCTTTTGTTTTGTAATTTTGACGATAGCAATGAAATGGTGCCTTTTAATTATATATATATATATATCTTGTTCGCTTCTGTACTGCTTACTGTATTTCCCGGCCTTTCTTCTTTGTTGATCTGTTTAACTCCATTCATTGTTGAAGGAGATTCAATGCTAATACAGTAGCAAGTGAGACCCTTTCGTATAGATGGGTACCAAGCAGGTACCCTGGTAAGGGTAATTGTTGAGTGGTGGTCCTTTGCACCGATCTAAATCCTTATCGAGTCTTCATATTTGTATGGAAGCATGCCAACAGTTTGTGTGCAACCTTTGCTGTTTTTAAGCCTGCATTGGATTTTTGACATAATTTTGATAACTTCATACAAAATAACATACCTTTGGCTTTGTCTGGGCTCGGCTGAATCGAAGATTATGATTTTTCCTCCTTTTTTGCTCGTTGTATCCTGTAGTATTTTACTTGATGAGCCTATGTAAAGGCATTTACAGCACATCAATCTTCGTTGGGTAGCGAGCAGGTGCCTGTGTAGGGGTGCTTGCCGGGTGGCAATTCTTTGCACCAATCTTGACTCTTGTTAAGTCTTTACATTTGTGTGGACGTGCGCTGATAATTCGTGTTCCATTTTCTCTGTTCTCGGACCTGCTTTTGGCTTTTGAAGTAATTTTGATAAATTTCTACAAAATAATATACCTCTGATTTGTCTGGGCTTGGTTGATTCGAAGCTTTTGACCTTTCTTCCTTTTTTACCTGTTTGTATTCTGTAGTCCTTTTACTGTTGAACCCATGCTCAGGTGTTTCACAGCATAAAAACCTCTTTGTTCAAAGTGTTTTATCGCACGACACCGCTTTTACGCACATGGGCATCTAAATCTACTGTTGATTTCATGTTTATCCTGAAACTACTTTTATTGACGTCTCTTCCTTCCCTGTTTGATCTTAATGTTGTTCCACTTCTATCGGCGTCGTCTTGTCTGCTGTTAACTTCTCCATGTGTTGTGCGCAACATGTGGTTGAGGCTTTGCATTTAACCTTCTTATTAATTGCTATATGAACTCCGTGTAATGTGCTGGTTGAGATTTCTCGTATTCTCGAATCTCCTCATTAACTGCTCCACAAACTCCGTGTAATGCACCGGTTGGGATTTCCCGTATTCTCAAATCTCCTCATTAACTGTCCCATGAAATCCGTGCAATACGTCGGTTGGGATTTCCCATATCCTCGAATTTCAAGGGCCTACGCTTTCCCATGAGACACACCTGGACAACCCAGGAGGCCTTAGGGACATATGGTTGCCTAGGGAGGTCCCAGGAGTTATGGTACCCCGGGGACGTCTGGCCATGGCGGTACTGCCGAGCTCTCCATCATGTCTGGTGGAAGTGGAATTCTACTAGACGACTTCTTTAATGGGAATATTGCACTGCTGATCATCTTGTTCTTATCCGAACAAGATTTTTCCTTTCATTTTTGTAGCTTTTGCCGATGTAATATTCTTCTTGTACCTCTGTTTATAACCCTATTCGGAAAATAAAAGGACTTGTTGTTTTTGTATATTTGTTTGCACGACTTTTCGCTTTTATTCCGCTCTTGTTGTCGCAAAATCCTTCTTGTCGCTCTGTTTGTAACCCTGTTCAGGAAATAAGAGGACTCGTTGTTTTTGTAAATCTATTCGTACGACTTTTTATTTTTATTCCACTTTTATTCAATTGAGCTTTTTCAATCCGAGCGCTGCAAGGTCCACCGATGTGAAGTTCTTCCGAGCCGCCATTTTTCCATTCTTCCGACCAAACTTGTATCCCGCGAAGGCCTGGTTTATACATAAAATAATTTTTTGTACCTGTTCATTTGTTTCTACATCCTTGCACGAACCTCGCAAGTCATTTGGACTGCGTTGAGAATAACTGTTAGCAAGTCAGAGCTCGTGGCTTGGTTCCTGTACTTTACACTTCGTGGATTGACACTTATAGGTTGGCAAAGCCCAAGGGCCCTGCTCCATTACCAACGTAGTTCACATATTGCACAAAGCTCGACAAGTCATTTAGACTGCATTGAGAATAACTGTTAGTAGGTCAAGGCTCGTGGCTCGGTTCTTGTGCTTTATACTTCGTGGATTGACACTTATTTGTTGGCAGAGCCCGAGGGCCCTGCTCCCTCACCAACGCATCTCACATATTGCACGAAGATCGGCAAGTCATTTAGACTGCATTGAGAATAGCTGTTAGTAGGTTAGAGTAAGTGGCTCGGTTCCTATGCTTTATACTTCGTGGATTAGCACTTATAGGTTGGCAGAGCCTGAGGGCTCTGCACCCTCACCAACGCATTTCACATATTGCACGGAGCTCGGCAAGTCATTTAGACTGCGTTGAAAATAGTTGTTAGCAGGTCAGATCTCGTTGCTCGGTTCTTGTACTTTTATACTTCGTGGATTGTCACTTATAGGTTGGCAGAGCCCGAGGGCCCTGCTCCCTCACCAACGCATTTCACATATTGCACGAAACTCAACAAATCATTTAGATTGCGTTGAGAATAGTTGTTAACAAGTCAGAGCTCGTGGCTCGGTTTCTATGCTTTATACTTCGTGGATTGACACTTATAGGTTGGTAGAGCCCGAGGGCCCTGCTCCCTTACCAATGTATTTCACATATTGCACAAAACTCGGCAAGTCATTTAAATTGCATTGAGAACAGCTGTTTGCATGTCAAAGCTTGTGGCTCAGTTCCTATGCTTTATACTACATGGATTGGCACTTATAAGTTGGTAGAGCCTAAGGGCTATACTCCCTCACCAACGCATTTCACATATTGCACGAAACTCGGCAAGCCATTTAGGCTGCGTTGGGAATAGCTGTTAGTAGGTTAGAGCTCGTGGCTCGGTTCCTGTGCTTTATACTTTGTGGATTGGTACTTATAGGTTGGCAGAGCCCAAGGGCCCTGCTCCCTCACCAACGCATTTCACATATTGCACGAAGTTCAGCAAGTCATTTAAATTGCGTTGAGAATAGCTGTTAGCAGGTCAGAACTCGTAGCTCAATTCATGTGCTTTATACTTCGTGGATTGACACTTATAGGTTGGCAGAGCCTAAGGGCCCTGCTCCCTCACCAACGCATTTCACATATTGCACGAAGCTTAGTAAGTCATTTCGACTGCGTTGAGAATAGTTGTTAGCAGGTCAGAGCTCGTGGCTCGGTTCCTGTGTTTTATACTTTGTGGATTGACACTTATTGGTTAGTAGAGCCCAAGGGCCCTACTCCTTCACCAACGCATTTCACATATTGCACGAAGCTCGGCAAGTCATTTAGACTACGTGGAGAATAGCTGTTAGCTGGTCAGAACTCGTGGCTCGGTTCCTATGTTTTATACTTTATGGATTGACACTTATAGGGTGGCAGAGCCCGAGGGCCCTGCTCCTTCACCAACACATTTTACATATTGCACAAAACTCGGCAAGTCATTTAGACTACGATAAATAATAGCTTTTAGCAGGTCAGAGCTCCTGACTTGGTTCATGTGCTTTATACTTCGTGGATTAGCACTTATAGGTTGGCAGAGCTTGAGGGCCGGCCATGTTCCCTCACCAACGCATTTCACATATTGCACGAAACTCGCAAAAGTTATTTAGACTGCGTTGAGAATAGCTGTTAGTAGGTCAGAGCTCATTGTTTGGTTCCTGTGCTTTATACTTCGTGGATTGATACTTATCGGTTGGCAGAGCCAGATGGCCCTTGTTCCAACGTCTTGCCCACTTGAAAGTCTTTTGAATTTGAATGGGTTTGGACTTGCTCTTTTATAGACTCTGAAATTAAATATAAAAATCTGCTTAGGAGTATCCCAAAGTAAATAGAAACTCAATTCAAGAATACACATTAAAATCACATCCCCCAACTTGCTTATTACTAGTTCCTAGCAATTTCTATACTAAAGAGATGAAAGAGATGAGAATCACTAAAATAGGTCACCAATTCACATTTTCCAAATTCACATATCAAAAACAAACTAAGGAATTCAATAACCCATTAAGATCAATCCACTTATACCAATTCACAGAGTGTGTGTGTTCTCCAAGCTATAACCATCTTACCACTAACCTTGACACATGCAACATCAAGAACGTCTCAAGCAAAAGGTTCAACTCCATAACTCACGGGTATAATAGTGTTTCGTGTAAAGACTCTCTCTATGAAGTTGACAAGTGGTGTACACACAATCACATAGAGATTTAGGTAATTATGAACAAGCAACAAGCAAGCATTGATCTTATGATATGAACACTAACAAATGAGAATTCAACCATTCTTTCCACAGGCCTACTTGGGATCAAAACGGTCAAAACAAAAAGGTTGTAATGTGGCTTAGGTTAGGCTATATGACAAGTAAAGGAAAAAGATTCAAAAACTTCCAAATACATTCAAAGGAAATCTTATTAAATATATCAGTAGACCACACTTCTCACTTGATGTACTCTTCAACCTTTCAAATCATCAAATAATGCCTCTTTTTCTTTTCTTTTTTCATCATTTTCTTTTTATAATTTGGTGATCAATTACATGTCAGCCTGGTATTTTGCTATTTTCTACCCAATAGTGGTATTTTTGCCTTTGAAACTCACTCATTTGAACACCTTGTAACTCGTGTTCTTCTTTTTTTTTTCTCTTTTTTTATTATTCATTTCAAAAAGAAAAATTCCACATCTAGTACACACTTGGAAGTAACAAAGATAGAAAAAATTAGTGTATAAGCTATACTCCAATGTGGAGAGGCATGCATGTGAGCATATGAAAAGAAAATGTTACATGTGTTTATTGGCTCAAAGTTGGCTACTAGGGGTCTATAATGGAAATGGTTAACTTGAAAGGCTCAAACGTTGATCCTAAGTTGACCTTCGTCATATCCCAAGTATATCCACCTTCTTACCACAAACTATGTAATGATATTCTCAAAAGAAGTGTCCAATTCAACATATCAATGAACGCTAATCACAATTTATTGCATTTGTAGGCTTTCAATAATTTCCAAGACTCACATTAATACTTAAGCAAAAGAGTTCTCTAGCTACATGTGTCAAACCACCATCTTACCACAAAACTTGGATGAGTGCATTAAAGATTCTGTGAATGCCTCAGCAAAAAATGATTATGGTGGGTTTGATGAATTCACGAAGATGATTATGAATGAGAATGAGTACACATGTGAAAAGGATGACGTGTTATGCAAAATTAAAAAAAAAATTGACACATGAAAATATGCCATAGAGTTCCAACAAGGATTTTCAATACTGAATTTGCACAACCACCCCCAACTTAATTGAACCATTGTCCTCAATGTTTAAGAATCAAATTTGAATGAGGAATAACTAAAAAGAGTAGAATACACCTGATGAGTGACGTGGGTAGCTCGCTAAGCACCAAAGATGGTAAACTGAAATGACAAAATGAAACTAACCTGCAAACAAAAACAAAGAAAACAATAGCAAACAAAAAGGAAAAGAAAGAAAATAAAACAAAACAAAAATAAAACAAAACAAATAAAGAAAAACATACCTGCGTGGTGTGGTCAAGGTTGATAGACCGGATCCACAAGTGGAGTGTCTTCCACTTCTGGAACTTGCCTATCAATTAATACTTTAAGGCGTTGACCATTTACTTTAAAAATCCGACCATCCTTAAAATCTTCTATTTCTACCACCCTATTTGCAAAAAATTATTCACTACAAGAGGGCCGGTCCACCTAGACCTAAATTTTCCTGGGTGCTTATAGAGTCTAGAATCATATAAGAACACTAGGTCATTAGGCTTAAACGTCTTCCTACCAATATTTTTATCATGAAATGCTTTCGTTTTAGCCTTATAGATTTTAGAGTTCTCATAAGCAGTATTTCTCAGCTCCTCCAACTTAGTCAACTGAAATTTCCTATGCTTACTAGCATTCAATTTCGAAGAAATACTAATAGGAAAAGTATCACCTTAGTCGAGAAATGCATGCTTAAGACCTGAGAGCAGTGGCTTCAATTCCAATTTGGGACTATCCATGCATGAAGGAATCTACTTTTCCTTTTTCTTAGACAGCTCTTCTAATTTCGATTGCCAAATATGTGGGCCATAATCCTGAGGTTCATTAAAAATAGCACAAACATCAATAACATCAGATGAATCATTCATAGTATCAAACTCAGAATTAATAAGAAAATATTTAAGAGAAACAGAATCATGAGTTGTGTGAACTCCCTTGTCTATGCGTGTGTCAATCATGTATGTTTGGTGGCACTTATCATCTTCCTTGGACTGATTATTGATGTGGAAAATGTTGACCTCCATGGTAATGTTTCCAAAAGATAGTTTCATTAGCCCATTTCTGCAGTTTATAATTACATTAGCCGTAGTAAGGAAATGTCTACCTAATATGAGAGGAATCTTAGATTCAGAGTCAATAACCGACTGAGTATCCAAAATTAAAAAATCAACAAGGTAGTAAAACTTATCAATTTGGATCAAAACATCATCAACTATCCCTATTGGTTTCTTAACTAAACGGTCATCCAATTGAAGCACAACAGGAGTAGGATTAATTTCACCAAAACCAAGCTGCAAATAAATGGAATAAGGCATCAAATTTACATTAACTCCTAAATCTAGCAACACTTGCCCAAACTCATGATTCCTAATATTATATCCAATGGTGGGACAACCAGGATCCTTGTACTTAGGAGGAATTCGCTGCTCAATTAGAGCACTAACTTGCTATGTTAGAAATGATGTCTTCTTAACATGGTGCTTCCTCTTAACTGTATACAAAATTTTGAGAACTTTGCATAAGTAGGAACTTATTTAATAACATGCAAAAGATGAAGATTGATCTTTACCTGCCTGAGATTCTCCAAGATTTCATTGCTAGAATCCAAAGTTTGTATAGCAAATTTTAAAGCTTAAGGAAATGATACCTTAACTAGGCTCTTGATTACCTCAGCTTCTTTGGGCAACTCAGCACTATCCTTGCTTTGTTCCTCATCAACATCTTATGGCTTATCAGTTATTGGGATGTGTGAGGACTTATCACTTTGTGTCACAATGGCATTGACTTTCTTCAAATTTCCTTGAGCCATATGTTGACCTTGGGGTATGGATTGAGCTTGAGAAGGGAACTTGCCACACTCATTCACACTCAAGGAGCTCATCAACTTGGATACTTGGCTTTTTATCTCCTTATTTTCTTCAACAACCTGCGTAATCAAATATTCAAACTTTTGGTTAGTCTTACCATGTGCCTCAATAAAAGCATGCAAAGTGTCTTCTAAAGGATTCTTAGAAGATGAAGGTGCATGATATGGTGCAGGGTATGATCTGGGGAGTTGTGCAGGTGGCTGGTTTTCAGACTTCTAGCTAAAATTGGGGTGATTGCGCCATCCCAGATTATAGGTATAGGAATAAGGTGTAAAAGGTTTCTTGTACATACCTAAGGCATTACATTGTTCCTCATACATCCCTCTCATCTCAGCAAATGTGAGACACTCTTGGGTGAGGTGATCTACCCCGCCACACACAAAATATGGTTCAAAAGACTCTGCATGATTAGCCACGTGTATTGGCTTTAAGTCCTTAGTCTTTAACACATCTAGCTCCCTAGTGAGCATCTCAACCTTAGCCTTTAGGCTATCCTCTTCCCTAAGATGGTAAATTCCACCACCATTAGGGTTTCCTGCAGGTCGTGACTTATTTGTGCTTTCGGTAGCACTAGGTCTAGTCCAAGTGTGAGCTTTTTCAGCAAGCTCATTAAGGTATTCTATGGCCTCATCAGGATCTTTATGTAAAAACTCACCATTACACATCATCTCCACAAATTGGTGCTCTCTAGGTGTAAGTTCCTCATAAAAATAGCTCACTAAGCGCCAATTCTCATACCCATGGTGAGGACACATACTCAACAACTCTTTAAATCTCTCCCAAGACTAATACAAAGTCTCATTGTCCTTTTGTACAAAGGTGGAGATTTGCCTTTCGAATGCATTGGTCTTATGTTGGGGAAAATATTTATTAAAGAAGACTTGAGTCATCTCACTCCATGACCCAATAGATCGGGGTCTCAGTGAGTATATCCCACTCTTAGCTCTATCCTTCAAAGAGAAAGGAAAGAACTTAAATCTCACAACGTCATCAGTTGCATTTTGACTATGCGACAACTACTTCCTCAAACTCTCTAATATGCACATATGGATTTTCATTTTTTAAGCCATGAAAAGTAGGGAGTAACTGTATCATCCTTGTTTTAAAATCCAGTTGGCGAGTATTAGCTGGAAACATGATGCATGATGGTGTGGTTGTGCATGTAGAGTGGAGGTAATCATGAAGAGTTTTAATGGGTTGATCCTCGTGTTCACTCATTTCTTTGGGACTAGATGGATTGTCAAAGAAATGATTTAAAAAGCTTGATTCTGACTCTTCCACAGGCCTACAAGCAAATCTACCCAAGGTGTCTCTATATCTGTGCATGCAAGGTAACAAAATACTAAAAACTAAAAATACTATGAAAGGTAAGGAAAAAAAAATAATGCAACAAGCTAAAAGAGGGAACAAAGTTATCGCCTTTACAAATTGCTGAAATAAAAACCTATCTAGCAATTCTTCTATCGTTTCCCAGGCAACGACGCCAAAATTTAATTATGCCCCAAGAATAATGCGGTAGTTGTAGTACAGCTTTGGGGTGTCGATTCTACAGAGAGACAAATTAAAAGAATTGTAGAAAGAACAAAGAAACTAAAGAAATAGATTAAATTATTAATGAAAAAATAAAGATTAATTTTAAATGCAAATTAAAGTGAAAAAAAGTGACTAACGGAAAAAGTACTCAAGTTTGACAAACTATAAAGCGTCGGGAATCCCTTGTACAAACATGATATTTTAATTATTCTTAACTCATTGAATAACTCAATTGGGAACTCAATTTCTAATATTCTCAATTGGAAGGTATAGATTTATAAACCAAGATCAAACCAAATGTAACCCTTTGAAAAATCATTCACCACTTTTAAAATACATAAATTATTATCACTATTACGAAAATTCAACGACGACAATATACTCAGGAAGCGATATTGCAGCAAAGAATTAAATCAATATAGAAAAATAATTGATCCAAATATAACCAAAGAGTCAAACCATTCAATAGAAAAAATATGACTGAATCCATAAACAGAATAAATTCTATGATTATTTGGAGAAGAAAATATTAGCGATGAATTGAGAATGATAAAACAAAAGAATTTTAGTAATTGAAAATCAAATACATAAATCAAGAATAAATTAAAAATACCATATAATGTGCAAGTTCATCTCTAACTCTACTTGAGAATTTTGTTACCTATAAATATAATGGACAACAAAAATCTCAAGAGAAAAATAAAGTAAACGGTGGCCATGAAAATTAATTTTAGATCTTCCTCCTTCAAACTGAGCCGTCTCCCCTCTTCTCAACTCTCCAATTTCGTACTAATGATGTGCTTAAATATGGTAGGAAAGAAACCTTAATGTCATCATATTTCTGCACATAAAAATTGCTTAAATTTTAGGACTCAACCTGGTAGCCACATATACACTTCAAGAGTTCAAATTTGGAAATCCTTATGAGAGATAACTTTGTAGCCCTTTAAGATAGCTTTCCAACATATCAAGAATTGCATTAATCCGATATCTGAACGAAAAGTTATGATTAAAATAATAAAGTATATCCATTCTATCTCCTAGAACATTTTGGATTCTGATCCGAATTACTCTCAAACCCCATCATTATCCTTATTTGAAGAGTCCTACACTCGTTGAAAGTTCTTAGGTTGTTCCAACATCTTACCCACTTGAAAGTCTTTTAAATTTGAATGGGTTTGAACTTGCTCTTTTATAGACTCTGAAATTAAATATAAAAATAAATAAATAAATAAATAGAAACTCAATTCAAGAATACACATTAATTCTAATGATTTCTATTAACATTTTAGTATTTTAGTCCAATAATAGAGTTTTTAGAGTGCATTTTCGTACACTCATCAAATGATCACAAATGTGCTAGAAGTAGCGGCCCAGCAACGTAATAGTGCAAAATGCACTATGGCCGTGGGTCTCAAAATGCTAGATTTTGAACAGAGACAAATGAAAATTTGAGATTACAAGGGAAATGGCTTAGGAATGTCGGTGAAGGTAATGGTGGTGGTGATTGGCCGTGTGTGGCGGCGTAGAGGGCGGTTGAAGTCCGAAAAATCCAAAACGGAAATGGAGATAGATGGGCTTCACTGGTGGCGGATCGGGGCTGAGGATGGGTGGGTTAGGTAGCTGGGGTGTCGCCGATGATGTGGTGAAGAGGTGTTGGCCAATGGGTGGGTTAGGTAGATCGAGTTCAAAGAGTGCTGCGGCTTGATGCCGTGCGTGGAGGCTGACGACGGCACAAGAGGAGCTGGAAACTAGGACGTATGGTCGTCAGCTGGAGGGGAAGAAAATGGGAGGGGCGGTGACAGAAATGGGTGTCGCATGGCGGCATGGTGGAAGACGACGCACAGACAGGGAAGAGAGAGGGAAATTGCGTGCAGAAGAAGAGAGAGAGAGGAGAAAAGAAATGAAGAGAAAAAGAAAAGAAAAAGTGGAAAAAGAAAAAATGAGGGAAAGAAATGAGGTACAATCCTCACATCTTGGGTTACAAAAGTAATCCAACTAAAAAGATTTCAAAACAGCAGCTTAAATAAAATAATTTAAATGTAGTGACTAAATAAAAATAAAATAATTAAATCCACAGCCCTGCTCCCTCACCAACGCATTTTACATATTGCATGAAGCTCGGCAAGTCATTTCAACTGCGTTGAGAATAGTTGTTAGTAGGTCAGAACTCGTGGCTCGGTTCCTGTGTTTTATACTTTGTGGATTGTCACTTATAAGTTGGCGGAGCCTGAAGGCCTTACTCCCTCACCAACGCATTTCACATATTGCACAAAACTCAGCAAGTCATTTAGACTACGTTGATAATAGCTATTAGCAGGTTAGAGCTCGTGGCTTGGTTCCTGTGCTACTTTGTGGATTGACACTTATAGGTTCGCAGAGCTCAAGAGTCCTGCTCCCTCACCAATGCATTTCACATATTGCACGAAACTCGGCAAGTCCTTTAGACTGCGTTGAGAATAGTTGTTAGCAGGTCAAAGCTCGTGGCTCGGTTCCTATGCTTTATACTTCGTGGCCGATCTAGAGACCGGGCTTATCTGATTTAGGCTATTTATAGGAGACACAATAATGCAACACTCAAAATTAGTACATAAAATTTCAATTAATCATAATCTTACATTGTTCGAGCCTGACTTGGATTTTACGTACAAAATACTTCCTTAGGTGTTTGACATTCCATGGATGCGGCAACTCGTGTCCTTCATGGTCCTTAAGTCGATACGAACCAGGTCTTCTGGTTGCTGTTACCAGATACGGTCCTTCCCACTTGGATCCTAGTTTGCCTTCATTCTGAGTACTAATCCCTGTTTGTTTCAAAACCATGTCCCCCACTTTGAAATTGCGGGGCCGGACTCGTTTGTTAAAATTCTACTCAACTCTCCACTTGTTGGCTACCATTCGGCTTACAGCTTCCTCCCTCCTTTCTTCCAAAAATTCCAAGTTCTATCTCAATTGTTCGTCGTTACGATCTAGATCATAATGTTGCACTCGATATGTGGGTATTGCCACTTCAATCGGTATCATGACTTTTGTTCCATAGACGAGGGAGAAGGGAGTTTCTCCTGTTGGGGTTCTTACTGACGTTCGGTATGCCCAAAACGTACTCGAAAGTTCTTCAGTCCATTCCCCCTTCTGGTCTCCCAATTTCTTCTTCAAAATGTTAAGTAATGTTTTGTTGGTCACTTCTACTTTCCCGTTGAATTGGGGATGTCCCGGCAAAGAGTACTTAGTCTTGATTCTGAGCTCCGAGCACCATTCTTGATAATGAGAACAGTCAAACTGTCTCCCATTGTCCCATTGTCCCGTCAGATTATAGATTTCTGAGGAAGTTTGTAATTGCCCGAGCCGTAATCGTTGCTAGAGCCTCCGCTTTCACCCATTTTGTGAAATAGTCTACTGCCACCACCACAAACTTTACTCCTCCTTTGCCAGTAGGGAGGGGGCTGATGAGATCTAATCCCCATTGCGTGAAGGGCCATGAGGCAGTGATAGAAGTGAGTTTTTTTTTTTTTTTTTGGGGGGGGGAATGAGGAATAGGAGCGTTCTCTTGGCATTTGAGACACTTTCGGGCGAATTCATCGACATCCCTGTGAGCTTTAGGCCAATAGTATCCTGCTCGAGTAGTTCACGCTGCTAATGCCCTTCCACTCGCATGATTTCCACAAACTCCTTCTTGTATTCCTGCCAGCACATACTGAGCTTGTTCAGAGGAGATACATCTTAATAGAGGCTTGGCGTAGCCTCTTTTGTATAGAACTCCCTTTACCAAAGTGAACCGAGCCGCTCGGTGCTAATTTTTCGGGCCTCTTCCCTATCTTCCGGAAGGATTCCCCCTTGAAGAAATTTTAAAATGTCCGTGGCCCATTCTGGGGGTTGTAGGTCCTCAATAATTGACACCCGAATTCCTACTGCTGCCACATCAATAGTTCGAATTACAACGTGATCTAGGAGTGGGAATTCTTCTTGCCCTGAGGCAGCTTTGGCTAGCTGATCTGCTTCTTGGTTCTCTTCTCTCGGAATTTGATGGATGGTAGAGTACTAGAAGAGATCTCGCTTTTCTCCTACTCATTGGAGATATTTTTTCAGATTTTCTCCTTTTGTAAGGAATTGTTCGGTTACCTGCCCCACCACTATCTGAGAGTCAACTTTTACTTCAACTTCAGTTTCACCCAAAGATCTGGCAATCGTTAGACCTAACAAGAGTGTTTCATACTCGGCTTCGTTATTGGTGGCTTTGAATCCAAGCTTGAGGATGTAATCAAGTTTTTCACCTGAGTCTGTTATTATACAGACTCTTACTCCTCCCCCAAAGGATGAGCTGTCGACGTAGACCTGCCACGGCTTGCCCTAAGGCATAAGGACCATTTCTTTTGGAAAATTCGAGAACTCGGGTACAAAATCTGCTAACACCTGGCCCTTTATTGCGGTGTGTGGAAGATACTCGATCTCAAACTCACTTAACTTGATCGCCTAGTTAGTCATCTGACTAGAAGTATCTAGTTTCTGCAATATTTTTCTCAAGGGAATATCAGTTTGGACTTTTATTGGGTGAGCTTGAAAGTAGGTCTTAACTGTCTGGCAATGATCACCAATGCGAATGCTAACATTTCCGTTTGGGGGTACCTAGCTTTTACCCCTCGAAAGGCTCTGCTTACATAATAAAATGGGCATTGAACTCAATCTTCTACTCGGGTCAACACGGAGGACACCGCATTGGGCGATACAGCCAGGTAGACAGTTAGGTCTTCTCCTGGCGTGGTTTGGCTGAGCAAAGGTGAATGAGCCAAGTATTCCTTCAACTTGCTGAAGGCCCTTCCGCAATCTTCATCCCATTCTTGTACATTTCGCAGGACCTTGAAGAAAGGACGGCACCGGTCGGTTGACTTTGCAATGAAACGGCCCAGGGCAGCTATCTTCCCTATCAGTTTCTGGACTTCATTGATAGTTTGGGGTGGAGGCATGTCCACGATCACCTTAATTTTTCCGAGATTAGCTTCAATCCCTCCCTCGGAGACCATGAAACCCAAGAATTTTCCTGATTCGACTTCAAATGCACATTTTTGTGGGTTGTGCTTCATCTTGTATTTTCCCATTACTGCGAAAGCTTCTTGGAGGTCATCAAGATGTTGCTCGGACTCCTTGCTCTTAACCAGAAGATTGTCTACATAGACTTCCATGTTTTTTTCGATCTGGTTTTTGAACATTCGGTTGACCAAACACTGGTATGTTGCTCCTACATTTTTTAGGCCGAATGACATTGCTTTGTAGCAATAAAGTCCTCTATCGGTGATAAATGCCATTTTTTTCCTTCTCATCGGGGCTCATCCTAATCTGATTGTAGCTGGAGTATGCATCTATGAGCTGAGCAAGGTGTGTCCGGTCGTCGAGTCCACTCTTAGATCTATCCTTGGAACGGAAAACTATCTTTAGGACAGGCTTTGTTTAAGTCGGTGAAGTCAACACACATTCTCCATTTCCCACTTGCCTTCTTGACCAGTACAACGTTGGAGAGCCATTTGGGATAGTGAACTTCTCGAATGAACCCCGCAGTTAGAAGGGGTTCCACTTCTTCAGCAATGGCCGCTTATTTATCCGTACTGAAACTATGGCGCTTTTGCTTGACTCTTTTGGCCTCGGGGTTTACACCAAGGTGGTGTTCTATTACCGATCCATTGATACCAGGCATTTCTTCATGGCACTAGGCGAAGACATCACGATGTTCCACAAGTAGTTGCTTCCACAAGTAGTTGCTTCATAGACTGGCTTAGCTCGGCAGACATTTTAGATCTCATACGCACAATCCGCTTTGGTTTTTTAGGATCCATTGGTATCAAAAGTAGTGGCTCGTTGGGTTACCCCTAGCTCAGTGCCTCTTCATCCCTAACTTCACGGTCTAGTTCAGTTACAGGTGGAGGTGGAGGCATGGCCGCCCCATTGAGTTCCGCCTGCCTCAATGCCTTTTCATCCCCTACCTCTTGGTCTGGTTTGGTCTGAGCCAGAAGTGGAGGTGTGGCCACTTCCATGCGGCCTTGCTCAAGAGTTTGTATAGCTATTGCTTTCGACTTCATCTCCCTGGTGTAGCAATCTCTTGCGGTTTGCTCTTCGCCATGCATTTCTCCTACTCCCGATGGAGTCGGAAATTTTACCTTCAGGTGATATGTGGAAGTCACAGTTTTCATTTGGTTCAAGGATGGGCATCCGAGTATCACATTGTACGAAGAAGGGGCCTTCACTACCAAGAAGCCTATCATAAGAGATGTTGTTTTGGGAGCGGTTCCTACCAATACAGACAGAGCGATTGCCTCGATCGGTTGGATGGTGTCCCCTGTGAAGCCTTTGAAGGGCATAGGTGCTGGCCGCAACCTATCGGGAGTGATCCCCATCTTAACGAATGCTTCCTAAAAGAGGATATCGGTGGAACTGTCATTGTCGATTAATACTCTTTTGGTCTAATAGTTAGCAATTTGCGTTGTTACTACAAGTGCATCGTCATGAGGGTGCCATAAACCCACTCCATCTTCTTCGCTGAATGTCACAAGATATTCTCAAGATGAATCTCTGTTGTTACGGGATGGTCATTGGGCAGAGAATACTTCTTCGTACCTGACCCTCCTTGCATAGGCTTTTCATGCCGAGGAAGTCCTTCTCCCATCGTATCCTCCAGCTATGGTGCTAATTTCACCTATGGAGGGTTATTTTCTTCTCGAATTTCCTTGACACGGGTTCTCTTCACGGGGGTTTGCAGTTCTTCTTTTGTCTGGGCTTTTATTGTTCCTCCTAGCAGGGTTTTGGTCTTTGTAGGTCGGGCTGTAACTCCTGCGAATTGGACCCTGATTCCTACGAATGGGGCTTCGGTCCTGGTTTCTCCAAGAGTAAGGACGGTAGTCCTGTCATGGTTCATCCCTCTTGTCTTTATATTGGTTGGCACAAATCTCTAGGCCTTCAAATCTTCTCCACTTCCTATAGCAATTTTGCGTGTAATGTCCACTACTCCTATGGAAGGAACAATATTTGGGGTGCGACAAACTTTGTCTTTGCTCTTCATGTTTTCTTAGGTCCTCCTCAACTTCTACCATTAAATTAGAGTGTATACGAGGGCTAGGTTTTCCTTTGTCCTTGGTTTTGTAAATCCTTTTCTTGTGGGCCCCTTGGTTCGACCCCTGGTGACAGTCTGCCGTTTTCTTATCCGCCCTTTCCAAGTCACTCTTTCTGGGGGCAGTTAACACTTGGAGTGTATCCTCTCCATTTATGTAACCGTCTGCTCGGTCCATGAATTCCCTTAGGGTTGATGGGGTCTTTATGGCGATCTTTGTCATAAAGGGGTTACGAGGCCAGACCCCCCCTAACAATGCGGCCAGAGTGATCTTTTTGTCTTGGTCATTCGTCGTCATCCATTCTTTGTTGAGCCGGGAAAGGTATGACTTAAGGGTCTCATCATCCCTCTACTTAACAATCAATAGATAGGCCGCTGGCCTTCTCCTCATTCGGCTGGCCATGAACTATGTTAAGAACTGATGTGCCAGCTTGTTGAAACTATCTACGGTTCCAGACCGCAGAGAACTAAACCACACTCGTGCTGCCTCTTTCAGGGTGAGGGGGAGGCCCTACATGCTATCTCATTGGGGAAGCCGTGGAGAGTCATATGGGCTTTAAAGGTCTCCAAGTGGTCCAACGACTCCTTCGACCCATCGTATGCTTCCATCTGAGGAACTTTAAACTTTGGAGGTATAGGTACAGCCAAAATCCCAGTACTGTATGGTAGTTCAACGTTGGTGAGTAGCTAGTCCATTGTGGAAGGTAGGCCTATTTGCTTTGCTACTTCCATTTGGATTTGCAAATTTACTCTGCATTGTTCCTCATCTGCTATGGTTGCATTAGGCTGAGGATGGTCCCCAGAGTGATGACTCCGTTGGTCTGCCTCGAGTTCTTCGTCATTCCTTCGTAAGGCAATGTTCTCTTGTCGGAGGGTCTCCATGTCTGCCATGAGTTTCTGTATTGCTTTATTTTGCTAATTGAATCTTGCTTCCATTGCTTCAGATTGCATCTTTGCATGCTGCCGGCATACGAAGGACACGCTAGTTATGGGATAATAAAGATCCCACAGATGGCGCCACTGTTGTTGTTGTGTTTCGCTAGCCTGGGCAACTTCATACCCTTGGTATACGAGCGATCACCAGCATAGTAACTACTGGGGGGGGAGGGACCTTGGGGTATGTTGATCCTCTGATGCTTAAGTCAGTATGGTGAAGAAGAAGATGATAAACAGTAATGAAGATGAGAGTGTAAGGTGATAGTGATAGATTGACTGATTACCTTGTAAGTTGCTGGTAGTGTCCTATTTATAGTTACCGACCAGGTCCCCACTATAGTGGGGTGTTGCATAGCAGGGGATAATACACTTGTGTTGTTGATTCACCGAACTGCTCATGTGCCGTCTTCTTATCTAGTTGTGAAGGGCTTAGGTTTGCTGCATGTTGCTTGGGCCTTCTGCCCTGGGCCGCATTAAATGCGGCATGCTTTCTATCCTGCGTTCCATCTGATGATGTATGCCATGCCCCTTCCTTCTCAAGCCTTGCCTTCGTCTTCTATTATGTTGGCCTAGCTCGACCTAGGTCTCTCTCCTGCCCAAACGCTGATCCAGGTTGTTTGTTTGACTCAATCCATGTGATATGGCTGGGCCTTGCCTTTGGCCCAGTCCGACCCAGACCACATATATGGGTTGTGATCTGGGCCCATCCTTTGGCCTAGTATAAGGGATTTTCTCCATTCACAGTTCTATAATTGAGAGTGAAGGATAGTAAGAAAGTAAATATGTTTACAAATTGGAGTGAAATATGTATTATCTACGTTGTTGACATCATGCAATTTGATTAGTATGAAAAATCTAAAATTAATTTTTTGTCAATCAAGTCATGTTATATCAGCATTGTGAATATGATTTTTCATTTATTTTGGACCTCAACCCGTTTTGAAGAATATGAAATTATTTGATAGATAAGCTTGACTTAGAGCACTGACATTGGTCTAGTCAAATGCCAGTGAACTCTAACGTTAGATTTAGATAGTGAGTTGAGATAATATGAGTTAAGATAAAAGTTGAAAGTTGAATAAAATATTATTAGAATATTATTTTTTGATCTTATTATTATTTTGAGATTTGAAAAAAATGAATTGTTTATTGTATTTTATATGAGAATTTGCGAAAGTTGTAATTATGAGATGAGATGAGTTAAGATCAACTCTCAATCCAAACAAAGTCTAAATTTTACATTTTTTGAGTTAAAATCCCTATATTGGATTACCCAAGGGGATATTTTCTCAATTTTGAGCTACAGTATAGTGAATTTCTCTCCCTTATCATACTTGGCGAGACATTGTAGAAACCAAACCTTTATTTTATTCTTTCCATCCAACTGCCCCTCTCTCTTTCCCTCACATTTCTCTTCCTTACATTTTGCAATTTCTAGGATTTTCAGTGCTTTCTTCTATCATCGTCGCTTCAAACACGCTTTATAGAATAGAGAAATCGTAGCCAATAGCCTTGAATCTTAATTCTCACAGGTTTGTCATTTGTTCCTCCCAAAAATTCCTTCTTCTTTTGGAAAATATTTGTGATTTTGCGCCTTTTGTTTGCCTTGAGTTGTAACATCTCACTGGAAGGCCCAAACCACATGACTTATACTTTAAAAGGACTAGTCAATGATATAAATGGAGCCTCATTAGAATCTTATAAAGAGCAATAATTTTTCCTTTTCAAACAATGTGATATCTCATTCATCACTTATCCTTATTTTTATCATACGAGGTATCACAAATAGAGTTACAACCAACTTACATCCAGGTAGTATTGTGAAATATAAGATTCTTAATCATCTAGTGCACCACTGCAAGCCAGACTGTGCTAAGCATTAGAGGTGTCTGGATTTACGAGGCGTATGTAGATTGTTCCCACCTTGGTTCAGTAACTAGGCCAGCATCCAGTTTGCAGATTTTCCCTTTTTTTTTTTTTTCTTTCTTTTCTTTGTTGATATGTAGTTGTTGCAAGTATAATCAATAACGTTTTAAAAGGTCTTGCAGAGCATGATTGTTGCAGCTTAGATGTCAATCCAAAGCATATGAAGTTGGACATTTACCATTTCTGTCTCTAATGGGTACAAATGCATGGCTAGTTTTCGATTGTCCCGTTACCTCTATGATGATTTGTTTGACATATATATATTTATCAAATCAAATAATAGTAATTCTATATATAATCGTAAAGTGCATAAATACTGCGTAATTATTTTGAAAAAGAGTGAGATTTATTATTAAATTTTTTTTAATATTTTTTATATGGATCCCATATTTTATTAACTTTTTTTAAAACGATTACACGACGGTTATATAATTCATGATTACAAATATATTTTCTCATCAAGTAATGATGATGCTCATATTATGAGATTTTGTAGTCCTTTTTTTTGAGTGGCCAAAATACTGCACATGAAGAAACACCTCAACAACCATGGCTCCATGGGGATATCTCCATGAGATCTCTTTCATGATTCCCATGTTTTGTTTGGAAATAATAACTTTAAATAAAAATTAAATTATTAATTAATATATAAAAGATATTGTATAATATTAAAAAAAATATTAAAATATATAATATTATATTATATTATTATTTTAATTTTAAGATAATTAATCTAATATAAATTAGATTAGTCAAAATTTTGGCTATATATTACCAATGCTCTTACAAGCTTTTTAGTTTTCTAGGTAATATACTAGTCGGAAATGAGCATTTATTGGAATGTGGAACCTTTTTATCTGTGTTGATCAAAAAGTAATTGCATCTGTTCTTGGACCTCTCACTCATTAAAAGAACTTTTACATTTAATAAATTAGAAAATTTTGATATCCTCTTATAATACTTTTCTTCAATTAATATAAAAATCATAAAAAATAAATAAACCATTAACTGTTTAGTATTTAGTGCTATAAGAAAATAAATAAAATTATAAAGCTTATTTTCGCATTTTACATTTACTAATAAATGCATTTAAAGGTAGACGATGCCAGTGGGTGCATTCAGTATCAGCGCGCGAGGGACAGGCACTGGTTTGTCTCTGAAGTGTGTAGAAGGGGGGAAGGAACTTGAAGAAAAGGAAGGTAAACGAGTTAAAAAGTGGTTTTCATGGCTTCTGGGTTACAGATCCAAGGGGACGAGTCCGTGCTCTTGCGCGTAACACATTCCAACCTCAAGTCCTTCTCCGCCGACATTCGCTTCTCGCTTCAGGTAAGCAACCCGCCTACCAACCTTCCCTGCCAATTATCCGAACAAATTTCATATTTTTTTGTTGCCCGATTACACCTTCCCTTCCTCTTTGATCTTAGATGACAGTGGAATCCGTGAAAGAAAAGCTATGGAGAAAATGTGGCACTTCCGTCAATTCTATGGGCCTTCAGCTCTACGACGATACCAACACCAAGATTTCGGATTTGACCGACAATTCGAGGCCGTTCGGATTCTATTCTCCGCTTGATGGGTAAGACGAATTCACTTTCCTTAATTACGCACACATATATAGTTTGGGTTGCTTTTATAGTTGTTGAAAGTGGCTAGCTTGATGAAAACTGTTGAAAGTATAAGGCACCATTAACTAATGGTTCAAATTTTGCTTGTGGAAAACTTCAAATTCACCTAACATCATAATTGCACGTCTCTGTTGGATCTTGTGCCTTCTGGCTGGTGCAAAGTGCACTCTAACCCCCTTACATGAATGTTGCTTCAGGTACCGGTTACATGTTATAGATCTTGACCCTTCATCGGTAACCTCTGGTGGTTGGCTGGAAGACACTTCATTGGTGGAGAAATACTCCATTTCAGAAGAAGCTTATGAGAAACGTGATGGTAAAGTTTCCACAAAATGCGTTGTTTTTAATTATTAGTGTTATTAAAGGAGTAGTGCTATATGAAGGCCTTTACACCATATACCATCCATGTGACATAATTTGATTTTGAAGATAAGTTTTAAAATTTGAATCTTACAAATCAAATTATGCCATGTGGATGGTGTGTGTTGTAAAGGGCTAAGGCCTTCAAATAGAATTATTCAAGCTGTGAAAGCTCACATGGTTAAAATTTTTGTAGTAAAATATTTGACATGACAATTATGACTGAAGTCGTTGGTGAGGAAATTAGTTCCTGGCTTCACAAATTTTAGTTAACTAGACATTACAACACAGGCATGCAAGATGTGTATCAATTTTTGGGGTTGTTGGGGACTGGAGTTAGACTCGCAAGATGCTATGGTACTTGGTGCATACGAGCTTCATTGGCCAAAATTGGAATGGGAATTGAACAGTGGCAACAGTACAAGTGACATTATGCACAAACTAGTTCAACATAAGGAAGCATTTTGATGTGTATGAACTACTTCCCAAGGGAAAATTAATTTGAGCTGATTTGTGGTCCCATATAAATCTCTAGTTGCTTAACTCAGAACAACAGGCATATTAAGTGCATGCCATGGTGAGAAGGGGTTTCCATGCATTTATTTGTTTTTATTCATGGTCTAGGATGTTGTGAAAGGCCTATTTTTGGTTGTGTGATAAGAAATTTCCCTTTTCTTCTTTGGATCTTAGTCTTTTTATATTATTATTATTATTATTATTATTATTATTATTTTTGTTTACCATACAAGTGCATCCTAACATATCAGGGGCATTTGACAATATTTTTTGAGTCCAGAATAGTGAGAAAGTGCCTCAAGTTTGATAAAGAAAGCCTGCGATTATGTGTATAACACACACACACACACACACACACACACACTTTCTCAATATATATAAATGTATACAGGCACGTGTATAGATTGTGCGCGTGTGACCATGACTGTATGAAAGTTGAAAACACATAATAGATTTGATTAACTGTTCATGCATATTTTATGCTGTTCAATTACTTTGGTGTGTTTCAGGAACTTTTAGAAAATTTAAGGGAAAATTGACCTCCCAAAATCCATCAACTCCCGGGAACAAGGTAAGCTCCATGGTTTTATTCCTTTTTGAATTAACAAATTAGTTTTTTTCTATGTAAGCAATGTGCAATTGTTGCTTCAGTTAACTTGGAGTTTATTTATAGATACCTGACAACCACATGGAAAATCTATGTGCCAATATCAAGGTTAGGTGATTCTTTTTTGGTGTATGTGTATGCGTATTTTTTTTTTTTTGGGACCTTGTTTCCCCTTTCAACTAGTTATTCTGTTGATGACAAAAATTTAGTGCATTAACTGGAACTTGTATCAGCTGAAGTGATGTTGCATGTTAATGAGGTAAAGCTTTATGGATGAGAAAACCAATAAGCAGTGAATAATTCCCATTCTGGAAAATTCATCTTGGGAGACACTCCAAAAGAAATAAGCTACAAATCAAACATGATGAGCGGATTAATTTATAAATCGGATTAATTTATAAATTGTTTCAAGAACAAAGTGGAGTACATTATGCATGAATGGTCGATGCAATGATTAACTTATGTCTTCTCATTTATCCTTTTCTGAATTTTATAATTAAGCTAGGAGATAGATGTGAAGTTGAACCAGGGGAGAAACGAGGTACTGTAAAATTTGTGGGTCTGGCAGAAAACCTGGCACCTGGTAACTGGGTTGGAGTTCAATATGATGAACCATTGGGAAAACATGATGGCATGTAAGTTGGCGCTTTAGTTATCAATTTTTTTTTTTATGGTTTCTTGTAGATAATATTTTTCAATTTTTTATGTTTGGTTTCATTTATTTAATATTATTGATGATTTCCTGCAGCAACATACTCTTAAATATATGTTTTACGTTTATCAGAAGTGCATGCCAGCCCACAATTTAAAAGGTCTTTGAAGTCATTAAAGAAACAAATTAGATGTAGGATCGCTAGAACTTATTTAGAAAAACTAGATTCAATTCATATATACCATGGAAATGCTTGTGGAGTTATCCGCGGAAAAAACTAAACATGAATTTTATAGTACCATTCTATTTTTCTGAAAAAGGACTTATTTTGATTAGAGATTAGTTCTCAAGGTAAGACTGTGGTCCTACCTGTAAACCAACTCTCAAGGTGAAATAGGCAAAAGAAAAATGAATAAACCAGAGCAAAAATGGCTCCTTTCTGACAATTGTCTCTGGCTGTCTGCTACTTGGGCTTCATTCTTATATGACTACTCATCACTCATTTTGGAGTCATTTCAAGTTTTGAACTGTATTCATTTTGTGTTGGGACTTGACTTCTTGCGCTCAAGTGAATTCTTGCTGCTGCTTGCTTGCCTTTTAGATTGTAAACTTTAATTACCTTCCTCTTGTAATAGATTGTCATGCTATGTTGTCCACATTCATTAGAATCTCTTCAACATGTTTCAGGGTGAAAGGAGTACGATACTTTGATTGCCCTCCGCTTCATGGTGCAATGGTTAGGCCAGACAAAGTAAAGGTGTGTATTCAACTATGCTCTGGCCATCCTTTAGCTCTTGTAATGCTGATTATTATCCTTTAAAATATGGAGGTATTTTACTGTTGGCCTGATCCACACTGTAGAAGCATACTTGGTTTACCTCAATGAATGAGAATCAATGCCCTCATGTAAGTTCAGCCACTTTCATGATTAAAAATGATGGTTTTCAGGCTTGTATTGAGCCTTGCCCAGGTTTCACGAAGTGCTATTGCCGGTTTAACATTTGTGGACCCTCAATCTAGGAAATTACGTTTGTTGCACACATTGGAATTACTATTAGTAATTACAACATCTTTCAAAGCATTTCCACATTGGGATTTAATGTACTATGGCTAGATATTTTGTTCTGAGGACCAAAGGAGTTTGATTGATTGGAATGAGAGAAATTTATTCACTGAATCTCAATGTTCTGTAAATGCAAGTAATTGGTGCTTGTCCACTGATAACCAATTAAAAGTCTGGAACCTCGCAAACATGCCATCTCTATTTTAGCCCAAACAGTCAAAAAATATTGCTTTATGGAATGTACCTCACAGTGATGCAAAAGAAGCTCAATTGTTTCCTTTTCCCCATTCCTTTTTACACATACAACACCTATCCATCATTATAATGTACCTTTTTCTAAGATTTCGAAAGTGATGCCTTTTAAAAGTACAGATCCAAATGTACCTGCTACATATGATCTATTGATCTGATATATTATTTGCGCTCTTATTATTCTGTTCTATAATTCGACTTATTCAATTAGGTAGCCATAAAAATGTAGTTAATTACACATGCAATATGGTGAACACTAATAAAAATTTGAATGCAAAGTTTGCATCTGAAAAACTCATGGTGCGGACATGTAGACCCCGTTCAAAGACTTCTGCTCAAAAGCCTCAATAATTTAGATGTTGATACAAATCTTAAATCTTGTTTCAGGTTGGCAACTACCCCGAAAGAGATCCCTTTGAAGTGGACGAAATATAGGCAGGTCATGAAGAGACTACTCCGTGCTTCGTGTTTTTATGTAATGCTTATAACCTTCTGGATGTATTGAGACAGCAACTTCTTTACTTGGATCTGTTACAATTAAGACACTTTTGGCTTGAGGGATTGATTTCAACTCTTAAGCGGTATTGAGATAAGGAAGGAATGGAACTCTTGGCTTGAGTGTTCTAGCAGCAGTCTGGATGTATTTTTGTGTGGAGGACATGCTATAATTTTTCAGGGTCGCCAAAAAGGTCGGGGCAGGGAGTGAAACATGCTGCAGTTCCCAAGTATGATGAACGATTGCTCTCTAGAATCGGCTGATTTTCTTCTGAGTGAAAAATAATGATGAATGATTTCTATTTTCTAACTATACAAAGGAGCTGTGTTGCGAACATCTTGTTCTGTTCAAGTTCTTGGTTTCTCTTCCCATTCTCTTACTCCAACCTGTTTGTAAAGAAAGGAGACATGTCACGGTAAAAGTGGAGGAGGCCCTTCATGCACCTATACCATATGCGTTTCAGATTTGCAAAAACAACTTAACCTGAAGCATCTCCAATGTAAATAAGGGAGCTCTGTGATTTCTTCCGTGTGAATAGCTCTTCAAAATAAAACAACTGAAAGTAGTGATCACAGAGAAACTTAAAATTGTAAAAATGTCAGCTTGAAATCTTGTTGCATTAAATGCGTTTTAAGTTGTCTTCTAAGTTCTAACTCCAGAGTCCAGCCGAAGAGAGGTGTACTCGATACTCTGTTTCATTCTTCGAAACATAAATAGCCAAAAAAAAAGAAAAGTGCAAGCAAATACCATCTGAGCGGAAGCTTATTTACAGAAAAAACATAATCAAAGAATAAATACAGAAATAGTCTTCTCGCTAATTTTATTCACAACTCTAACACGCTCACTTACAATATCCCCTAGATAGAAAATCAGAGATTCCAGCTTTGTTAAGGGTATCTGCCTCGATTAACCAAACAGAGAGAGAGAGAGAGAGAGAGAGAGAGAGAGAACTCCAGATATATACTCTTTCGGAGACCTGCTACTTCTTTTTAGTGGATGCAGAAACTTTGTTGTTTTGATATTTGGTGCCGTTTCTCTTAGCTTTGGATGTAGAGGCCCCTGTAAATGGAGGATGACTTGAGAATATAATTTTTTATTTTTTTTTCATTTTGGATAAGTTAAACAAATAATATAAAGTTGGATGTTAGCATCGGAGTGTATGAGGCTTGTGCAACGCCCCGTATTTTTTTTTTAGTGTATTTTTTTTAATTGAATGATTATTTGTTATTAATTTAAAAATTGAATCTCTTGTATTAAATTTTTAGATTTTAGTGGGTCTATTTTTATGATTTTTATTAATTTGTGAAAATTAAATTTGACATGTTTCATTAATATTAATAATTGTTATGCATTTAAATTAGTTTGTGGGTTTTAAAATTTTTGTATTGTTGGATTTAATTATTTTATTTTACTTAGTCACTGTGTTTAAATTTATTTTTGTTTAAAACTGTTGTGTTGAAATAATTTTTTCGTTAGAATTTTTTGTGATCAAAGTTATGAGGATTGGATCTCATTTTTTTTTCCCTTCATTTTCTCTCTCCTCTTTTATTTTTCTTCTTTTCCTTTCTTTCTTTTTCTTTTTTTTTTCTTCCTGCTTCCTGCTTCCTGCTTCCCGCGCGCCGCAAGCCCCCCTCCCTCTCTCCGTCCGTTTCTCTTCTCCCCCAGCCCGCCTTGCGCCTTCGTCCGGCGACACCGCCCAGCCCATGGCCTTCCCCACCCTCCGGCGACCACCTCCCTCCAATCTCAGCCCCTCTCGCGTCGCCGTTTGCTCGCACGCGCAACACTATACCGCGGTGTTCCTTGTGCTCATGCGCCGCCGTCGCGCCACCATCTCTTCGCCACTTCATCATCAACCTCTTAGCAACCTAATGCACCTATCCTTAGCTCTGATCTGTCACCGATGAAGCCCATCTATCTCCATCTCCGATTTGTGCTTTTTGGCCTTCAACCGCCGCCCACGCCGCCACCCACGGTCAACCACCACCACCACTAGTTTCACCGACATCCCTAGGCCCTACCCTATCATTCTCGGGTCTTCGTTTACACCCGTTCAAAAGTGGGTTTTTGAGACCCACGGCCATAGTGCATTTCGCACTGTTTTGTTGCTGCGTTGCCATTTCTAGCACCTCCGTGATCTTTCAAAAATTATATTATAGCATTGTAAGTATTTTCCAAAGAACTTTTGAGATTTAAATGTATTTTTGCGCTAATTCATATTTACTGTGAATTTGTTGGTTGTGCCGGACTAAGTCCGAGGAGTAAGGGGGTCGATTGGATTGGATGATGAAATTGTTTGTGTGAGATTGGTTTATGCTTTGAAATTTGTTGGCTGTTTCGGGTTTAAATATTGGTGTTTTGAGTTTGACGTTGATCATGGTGGATATTGGTGATTTTTTTAGGAAGTGGTGATATACTTTGGGATTATGAGGGTTTTAAGTTTTGAGAAATTAAGATAGATTATTTTAGAAGCTTAGGCTTAAATATGGAAATCCGTGATTGGTTGAAAACTTACGGAAATTGTGTGATTATTTTTTATAGGTGACGATTTATAGTCGATGCGACATTTTTGAGGAAATTTCTGAAAAGCTAAGTTGTCCAGGTAAGCGGGGTTCATATACTAGTTTTGCATAAATGAAATAAAATGAGGTTGACTTTGAAAATAAACGTGTTTGTTTTTGAAAAGAAATGATCTGAAAACAACCTCAGATGTTTATTCTGCATACGCATAAATCCAATATAAGAGAAAGTGTTTTCTGTCATGACTAGTGTAGACATGAGCTGGTTTTGTGTACTTTGTTTTTGAACTATGTAAAAGAGCGAATAAGAAATTCTAAAAGTTTTGTTATGAACAAATGAGAATATTTTGTTTATGTTTATCTCGAACATGTGAAATGATCTGAAGCTTTTCAGTGTTTTGTTTAGACATGATGTATCATCTGAAAATCTTGGCATAAAGTTCTGATTCTGTATATGTTTGTAATCGGATTTTCGATGAAATTCGTTCTGTTTCTGTTAAGGCCCAGCCACGGGTATAATGGTGGTTTATAACCCTACCATGGGGGTGAAACATGGTATACGGCTCAGCCACAGGTATAATGGTGGTTTATAACCCTACCACGGGGGTGAAATATGGAAAATGGCCCAGCCACGGGTATAATGGTGGTTTATAACCCTACCAAGGGGGTGAAACATGGAAAATGGCCCAGCCACGAGTATAATGGTGGTTTATAACCCTACCACGGGGGTTAAACATGGTATTGTCCCGATATGATATTAAACGATGATATGATTATAATGTTTCAGTTTAGAAATGCCAACGGATCTTCTTTTTGGAATAAGTTTATTTTTCTGGAAATTTCGCTCTAATGTTTTTGTACAAAGTTTTGTTTCTGCATTCTGAAAGTAAATTTTTTGTTCTGCTTATCAAATGTTATAAATGCTCATGTTTACATGCTAGTATATGCTCTCTGCTTGCTGAGTTGTTGATAACTCACCCCTTTAATCTTCATAATATTTCAAATGACATTGATGGTTCAGCTGAGGATCAGTATTAGAGTTTATGGAAAAGATTAGTAGTGAATGGTTATTGGGTACCTCGTGGTATTAGTGTTGATGTTAGAAGTTATTTATATTTCTTAAGTTTGCTTCAATGGATTTAGACGGTTTATGGAGACTTATGTTAATGTTTCATTATTTCTAGTTTGTTATTTGAGACATGAAGAAGAGTTGAATTTTATTTGGGTTGTTGGATTGAAAATTGGATAGATGAGTTTATATGGTTTATTTAATTGAAGTATTTACGTTTGATTTGAGGTTTGGAAAAATATATTTTCTTGAATTTGGAAGTACTCTAGTATTGTTAGAGTTGATTATCAGGTTATATGAGTTAACTCTCCGGACTCTCGGGATCGGGGCGTTACAGCTTATGTAAACAAGCAGATATTTTAGTGGATTATATGTTGATCTTAGGTGATAAGAAGGTGATGTACATGTGTAAATTGGTTGGAAGCATGTGCCAGATAAATTTACAATATGTAATAGATAGTTTGTCCTAAGCATGAGTACACAATGTTTAACTCTCAAGGTTAGCTTAACGTTGTGTAATATGCATGGTTAAGATTTCGAGGAAGTGTCAGTTAGGTTGTACATTGAAGGAAAGAATGTATGTATTGGCTAAGGTTAAGATGTGTAACTTGGTTAGTCTAAGTTATGCATCAAAGTTGATGAATCCGTTGGTAGAGAGAATGATGGAGGCGATTGTGTATCTTAACCTTTAAAGTAAATCAAGGAGATTCACTTTGAAGGATAAGAACGTGAAGTAGGAGGCTATGTGTTTGAAATGTGACCTTAAGTGGGTCACAAGTTACGACCCTAAGATTAAGGAAACGTGATAAAGGAAAATATAAAATATGGACTGGGATGAAAGAGTATATATGTTTGGATGAAGGAAGTCCAAGTCGGAAGTAGTTTATATATTTTCTAAATTTAAGTTATGCACTTGAGGAAATGAATAATGTGAGGTTATGAATGCATGTAGGTTGTCATCTGACATGCACATGAATGGATTGCTTGAAATGAGTACTAACTATATCATGAAGTCTAGGTAAGTATTATGTTCATATTCCTATAAGTTTTCTAAATGATATTAAATAAAAAAAAAAAAAAAATTTCTCTTTATGATGCTTCATGAAATGAAAGGATGGTTTAAGAAAGTATGCTAAGTATAAGTATTTAAGGGTATATGTATGTAAAGTCATTTTTTGGTAGCCCCTATTTATGCACCCAAAGCAATAATTGTATGTATACGAATGGATGTAGTAGCTATTGTCCCTATTTTCATGAAATAAAATGTTGAGGTTTATGCTTGATGCTTTGAAATGATTTTTAAACGATGCGATGAACTGTTATTTAAATGATGCTATGAAAAGATATCTAAATGATGCTATGAAATGATGTTTATGATGATGTTTAAGCTTATGCTTTTAAATGATGTTTGTGAAATGAAATGAATCAATGACTAAAAGGAATGAAAAGGAAATGAATGAATGTTTAAAATATTTGAAAATACATAAACAACCATGACTGAATGAATGAATGATGATACTAATGGACTGGGCATATTGCAATGTTGGGTAAGTAGTATTGGTAATGCACCCAGTGCTACCCCCTGACTAAAAGGTATTCCCAACTTGTGGCCACGGGCGGAATTCAGGTCCAAAAGACCGCTAGCCCCAACATACGGGGCGTAATAGTATGTATCGGCCAGAGGAAAAGTGAAAAGAATAAATGAATGCATGTATGCTTTAGTTTATTTATGATTTAGTTTATTTATGAATGAAAGTACAAAGTGTGAGAAATGTTTCATGAAAGGAAAACCTTTTCAAGGAAAAACCTCAACTTGTAATGTTTTAAATGAAATGAATGCTTATGTAAAGTATGTAGGTGAATGTGAATGCATGATTGAAAACCTATGTTATTAGATTTTGGCTGTATAAAGTAATACTTACTGAATATAGTTTTAAAAAGGTTAGTAATTTCCGTCTCATTTTCTAAAATTACACCACAAGGACAGAAGTTACACTAAATCAATCTCAACTATACTTACACTAGGAGAAAAATAGCCTATTGAGCTAATCAATCTCAACCATACTTACACTAGGAGAAAAGTAGCCTACTGAGCTAATCATATGCAAGAACACTTCTCATATCAAAGAAATTCATTTGGGCTAATCATAAGCATGGGCAATATAAACTCAAAACTACCTAATCTTCTATTTTATCTGATTCTAAAAACTTGAAGACTAACTCCTAAAATTATAACAAATACTAGTGATAAAATAAGCTCATACAATTACATGTAACCACAATACATGTACAAAAAAAATATCCAAATAATAATCTAGGTAATTTATAACATAAAATAAAAATGCCGAGCAAATGTGACAAAATGACCTATTTTATAATATTCATATGGCATGAGTATTTGCTGCATAATTTAAAAGATACAAAATTTAGCAAGTACACCAACAATGACCTCCAACCCAATGGTTGGGTTCATGACTCTAGTTGGTGAGGTCTTGGGTTCAAAAAACCTCAAGCCGTTCTATTTTGAAAAAAAAATATATATACAAGCTTTCAAAACTCAACAGGCCGCACCCTCTGGTGCCCAGCTGCAGGTCAGGCTTTGCCTGCTAGGCTCACGACGTAGTTAACTTGAAGCCTTTCTTTTTAAGCAAAAAGAATTTGGGTTTTGTTCAATAACTGCGGGCCAATCTGAAAACTTAAAAAGCCCAACAAAAATAGAATCCAAAACTGTTTTGAAGCCCGCAGCCTCGTATGGTGTAGCGTCGAGACTTGGAGCACATCCACGTACATGGGTCCATGCTGCTTTGAATGGGTGGTTACAACCACTACTTGTGCACCGACATTGCAGCATGTGTGTTTCCGTAACAACCAATCTCAAAAAGAAAAAAAAAGAAAGTAGACATGGTTACCACGAGAAAGAAGAAAAATATATCACAAAAAATATATTTTCAAAATATCAATAGACAGATGATAAATTAAATGGAGAACAATCGATCAGTTGCTATGCTATCAATGTTAGGAAAGAGAATAGATCAGAGTACAACCGAAGAAATATTATCTCGTTGTCTGATTGTAGATTTAGTGCGATTGTTCCAATAATTTTTTATTTTCGTTGTTGTTCATCCGAATTCATCCTGTTGATGATGGAGTGTGCTATGTGGTAAGACTAGAGCAACACTCACAATATATATAGCCTAAATATCAGGACTGGAGAGAACTCTTTAAGATAGAGATTCTCACTTTGTACATTGAAAGCTATTAGCTCTAAGGGAGGAGAGCTATGTATATAGCCCCTCCAGTTGTAACCCCCGACTGGCCTTAAAGGCCAGCCATCAAAGCTCATGAAATGGCTATTAAGGCACTTCATATCCCTTAGCCGTGGGAAGGTGAAGACGTACCCACTATGGACGCCCCTTTACTACAGTACTAGACCCTCAATTTTGCTCATGCCTTTTAGGTTTAGACACATCATCATGTATGATTAAACGCTTGACCCTTTTTACATCTTTAATATTTTCACTAGACATACATAAAATTAGTGTTGAGTTTATGTTCAAGGATGGCCGAATTTGTGAGCTAGGAGTGAGTTCATGTTATGCATTAATTCAAAACATGACACTCTAATAATTAGACATTATAAGACTTGATTTATGACCATTCAATATTTAAAAGGCTTCAAGATGCTATAGATATATATTCATGACCGAGATCTATAGGCCGGCAAAAATCCATTAGTTTCTCTTTTTACTCGTTAAGTCCTCCTCAATACTCCTACAATCACGCCTTTTCTACTTAAGTTTTAATCTTATGCTTAGGAAGGTCAATACATATCTAACTAAGCTGAAAACCATTATTTTGATCATTCATCATATTGTTACACTTTCTTGGAAGATATATATGCCCCTAATGTCAAGTGGTTTGATTTTTAAGGCTAATATGCCAGATTCAACTCTTCAAAACCCTAACTAGGTATGATCTTGGTCGTACCCTAACGTCTAAATTTCTAAAATTTCCAACATATTAGTACCCATGTTCTAATTTATAGACCCATTTTGTCACCATGGCAAAAGCTCTCTAGTACTCATTGTCAAGCTCTGAGCATATATACGACTATTAACTAATTCCATAAGCTTTTTCTCCTATGTGTGATGATTTAACATTTCGGAATTCTCCAATTGATCTATATTCAATCAAATTCTCTTTTCTAACAGCGATCGTGTATATTTTTATGCTAGGAATGTCACAATTATCATGATGTTACTTTTATATGTATAATATTTATGAAACAAAATATTCCAAGATATTATAAGATTAATATGTTAGAAATGTGACCAGGCTTATATGGTTATTTACCCTAGCCTAGCTTGTTATCAGACCCATGATCTAGATCTCAATTTCACTACTGAAGACATGGTACTTTCTAAATACAATATGCTAAATTTGAGATTCAGATGATCATCATCTAGATCAGTTTTTAGTCTAAAATACTAGAAAAACGAAAGACAGTACATGATAATATATATATAAGCTTTACATTATTCATATATACATAGCTAACCGAGTCATGAGTTTTTCAAACAGCATATATATATATATATATATATGAAACACTCAATAAATAAATATATATATATATATATTATAGAACTCACTTCATATAATATTCATAATATAAGTAGTTTCTCTTGTTTGTGGAATAATAATAATTGACCATATTTGGTTAACTAAAGTTCTCTCAAAATTTTGGAAATTTCTTAACTACTTCAACCCAACAACCATTCAACTACTGATCATAATTAAAAAACGTGCATGGAATTAGTCTAGCTACTTCATAGACTCGGTTGAGATATTGGTCCAATTTCTTGTCCAAATTAGAAATTCCAGGTCCACATCATGATATATCTGCCTATCTCTTTCAACTTAATGTAATTAAATGAAGGTCAAAACAAAAACAAAAAAAGTCTCCGAGCCGTCATTCTTTAACTCATTCTTCCAGTCAGTAAATTTTTAAGTCCATCAAAATTCCAAGTCCAATTGGAAAATGAGAGAATTATATATTATTTTTTTAATAAAGAGAAAAGATATTTACAATCATGAATTGCGTAACCGCCGCGTAATCGCTTTGAAAAAAATGAATAAAACATGAGACTCACATGAAAAAAATTAATTTTTTAATAGTAGACTTCACTTTTTTTCAAAACAATTATGCAGCGGTTACGCACTTCACGATTGTATGTAGATTACTCTTTAATAAAATAATTGATACCGAGAGTACTAGAGGAAACGAGGCATATATAAAATAACGATAAATTGCATGGCCGAAGGTCAAGATCAGTACTACGTCATAACATAAAATCCGGATTCAAGTCATATATATATATATATATATATATATATATATATATAAAGTAATTAAGCGATCTATTGTATTGAAATAATTATTTTTATTTATATTTTAAAATAACATAACCAACAGGAGTAGATCAGGAAAAAAAAGGTAAGAAACTACGACAAATTGCATTGTCCAAGGTCAAGAGTGGTACGTACGTGCATGACGTACATGAGCCTTTCCTTTCCCTGTCTTATTTGAACCGGCCGAAAGAAAAATAATCATCAGTTGTCAACTTTAAGCAACAAAGTAAAATTATTATTTGCAGAAGGCTTACGGCCTTATTTTTCTTTGTTTCACCAAACTCTACGTTTTTAAGATATTGGTCTAAAATTACAATTTTAACAATAAAAATAATATAAATATAAATATATAAAAAAATACTTATTAACATTACAACTTAATAATAATAAAATTTTAATTTTAAAATAAATTTAAAACGAGTTAATTTCGTATTAAACAGATTGATCCATTAATATTGATCAATTTATAAGTTGTGTCTTAATGAGTCAATCCGTTTTAAACCTAACCCGTAAATATCAAATCCAAGTCTATTAATTTCCTATCATATTCAGTGCTGAGTTCACAAATTACATCACATATTGCCACCCCTATTTAGTGCCTTATTTTTCTTTGTTTCACCAAACTCTACGTTCTCATGCTTCTGATGTCCGGATATACAGCCACCAGTGTCTGAAATGGATTTCAAGAATAATTATAGAAGAATTCTAAAAAGCCCACACGTCAATCACGTGACTAAGCACTGTTTGTTGGTCAAAAAGAATCAATAATTAACCAAATTGACATCAGTAAATGTAAGAAAAATGTGATTTATCCATTTTCTTGATCATTAGTCAATAAGTTGGTGCTAAATTTGATTGATTTTTTTTAATCTATTGTGGACGTGTGGTCGAATATCGAATATTTCATAATATATATTATAGTTGATTTCATGATTTAGTAAATAATAAAATGATTTAATAATTCTGAAAAATATAATAAACCTACCAACAAATCAAAGGCAGCACGAGGTATAAGCAGTTTTTTTTTTGTTTTTTTTCAAAGAGCTGGGGTAGCCACACATCTAGTGACCCATTCTCAAGTTTATTGATATACCCACATTTATGAAGGAGAAAAACCGTGGTAACAAGCCGGACACTTAGAATTTACAATAAAAAATAACCATCCAAGGCATCATAAGACCAAAACTATAACCCAACGTATAAACTAAATAAATAAATCCAAACCATCTAGACAAGCCTACTGTAAATAAAACTGCAACAAACCAAAAATTAGAATCAAAGATTAGAAAGACCAATCTTGTCCATCCTAACAATGCCTCTCAAATGTCGTGGAAAACCATCTCCTTCTGCATATCTACAAGTCAATCTAGCTTCTCCTTACCAAGCTAAAAAATCCGCAACTTGGTTAACTTCCCTATAAATATGTTTAATAGAGAAAAGTATCCCTTGAAGTTCCTTATTCACCGCTTCCCAAAATTCCTAAAGATACCACACCGTACAGTTACCAGAATTGATCCAATCAACTATTACTTTGGAATCACATTCAATTTCCACATTAATGAAACCCATTTCTTTACATAACTTCACTCCCTCAAGTAAGGCCCGAAGTTTGGCCTCATTGTTAGTACCCTGACCATAAAAACCAGAAAAAAACACATTTTACATCACCATGGCCATCTCGGATGACACCTCCTCCCCCACAAGACCCCAGATTACCCCTACAACTCTCGTTAACATTCAGCTTTACCCTATGAAGACTGGGTTTACTCCACCGTACAATACGTGGTCTACGGTTGTGCGTATGCACCATAGGTATATCCAAAAAACCAAGAACCTGTGCATCACTAGCCGAAAAAGACATGTTCTGCCATCAACATCCGGAGCCAATAGACAACAAGACACCTTCAACAGACTCCAAGAGGCCTTCCATGCGCGCCTTGCACCTGCGTTGCCAGAGTCTATACATAATAATCGTGGGTAATAAACCAATCAGTAGCCCCTTTTGAGACGACTTCTTTGCTATTGAAAACCAAGTGGAAACCCGCCCCCACTAGGTACTTGCAGTCATCACGGGCATCCCTATTACCATTTCTGCATGAGCCCAGACTTGAGACGCAAACTCACACGAGCACAACACATGTGCCAAAGTCTCACATTTCCGATTCGCGCAACAATCACATCTAGATGCCAAATTGATACCATATTTGAGAACTTTATCATCCAAAGGAAGACAATTAAACCTCGCCATCCACATACATAAGGATATTTTTTTTGGTAAGTGCTTATGCCAGATCCACCCCATTTCAGGAAACTTTGAATGTTTTAGTCGAATGATATCCCATGCACTAGCTGTAGAGAAAACACCATCCGAAGTTGGCTTCCAAATGAGAATATCCGTCCATTCTCTCTGTGCAGGTAAACTACATAAAATCTCCACCATAGTCTCCACTCCAACCAACTCCTTTAACTGCTCTAAGGCCCAGCCATTCACATTCCAACACTCTTGTATTTTAAGGAGAGGATTAGCAATTACTGACTCATGTAAACAGAGTGGCCCTGAATCAAGCCATTTATCAAACTGAAAGGACACCTTCCCTTCTCTCACTCTCCAACTAATATTATCACAAACATCCAGCATTACTCTCATTACCGACCTCCAGAATCTCGAACAAGCTAGTGAATTTTTTGCAAGCAATAAATGACCATGTTTCACATACTTCGCTTTGAAAAAGCGAGTCCAGAGATTATCCACAGCCAACAAACGCTACGCAAATTTCATATGCAAAGATCGTTGCACATCCCCAAACTCTCTAAGACCCAAACCCCCTTCCACAATCGGAACACACATTTTGTTCCAAGAGAACCATTTCTTCCTAGCCTTACCATCCACATCTCCCCCCAAAAAAAGTATATAATATTGCATTTATTTTCCTCAACGTGACCCTTGGCACATCAAGCACCGCTAACAAATGCGTTGCCATACACGAGATAACATGCTTTAAAAGAACTAACCGACCCCTTGAGAAAACAACTTAAATTTCCACCTTGCCATCTTATTACTAATTTTTTGTATAAGAGGCTCAAGTGTTTTGGCATTAAGGCGACCAGAGACTAGAGGAACCCCTAGATATGTCACAGAAAAATTCCCTTCGACAAAATCGGAACACCTCAACAAAGCACGCCGACGCGCCAAATTAATATGCTTGAAAAAATCAATAGCAGATTTTTCCATACTAATTTGTTGCCCAGACCAAATTTCATACAGCTCCAAAGTTCTCAACAAAATCTGAAATGACCGTATATCACCATTTGAAAAAAATCAGTAATCATCAGTATAGAGTAAATGAGAAATCAAAGGTGCTCCAATCGGATGATAAAACTTACCAATGCTTCCTTCCATAAATTTCTAATTCAAAAGACGAGAGATGATTTCTTCCATAATAATAAAAATGTAAGGCGAAAGAGGATCTCCTTGTTGCAGGTCTCTAGTAAGTTGAAAAAAACCTTTATAAGTACCATTCAACATAATAGAATACCACGGGGACTGAATGCATTCCGCAATCAGCCTGCAAAATTGACCATTAAAACCAAAACCAGCAAGAACCTCCAACAGAAATGGCCAATGGACTCTATCATAAGCCTTCGCCATGTCAATCTTCACCATAATATTCTTGCCATTATTTTTCCTATGCATTGAATGAACCATCTCCAGGCCAAGCGTAATATTTTCAAAAATACTACGCCTCAGAATAAAAGCTCCCTACTCCTATGAAAACAGCTTAGGCAACCAATTTGTCAATCTTTGAACCAAAATCTTAGGAAAATTTTTATAGGCCATCGAACACAGACTGATGGGTTGAAACTTGTCAAAACTTATTGGGTCTGGCACTTTTGGAATCAAAACAATGTAAGAAGAGTGAAATTACCCAAGTACCCCTGTAATGCAGTGAAAGTATCTACCAATTCACTCAACAAATTGGTTAGTGTTCAAGCATGCAATTAATTTAATAATTAAACAATAACATAAAATAAATAAATTGCATAACACTAAAATTGGTATCGACGAGAAACCCTTTAAAGAACTCCTTAAAGGTAAAACTCTACGAGGCAGCCAAACCCATGAAAGTCAATCTTATTATTTGAAAATCAATTATAAGTACTCATCAATTACAAAACCTTTGCAACTTGACTCTCTTACTTGTCCAAACAAATGACCCGTTTGTCTTCTACCGCAGTAGCAGCCAGAACCTCCGACGATTTTCAAATATTACGTTTCCTCCTAGAACTCTAGGGGCTGATGTCCAATTACACGATCCTCCACGCTCGAAGCATGATCACACTCAATGAGAGATCACAAATATGAAAATTCACTAAGGAATTTTCTCACCAAACATGCACTAGAAAGTGCTCTAGAAAATATGTAGATCTGAATCACTGATGATCTTGACTAGTAGAATCCTTTAAATAAATTATCTGGAAAGAGTTCCAGTTTCTGTAGGATTATGCTAACGGATAGAATCTGTCGCGAAGACGTCTCCTGACGGATTGCTAACATGTCGCGATAACTCTTCTTTGTAGTAATTGATTTCTGTTCAGCTTCTTTTCTGGATAACGTCTAAATAGTTCAAAATTCTTTCTGCTTGATATCTTCTTTTTGAATCTTCTATCTAGATCACTTGATATCTCCTATCTTTTCGAACATTCAATCTTGATTAAAAGTCTTTTGAACTATTATCTATTTAACCTCTTATCTTAGAATTTAAATATTCATAGATAAAGATAAAGATAAATCTTTATCTATTAATCTATTTATCTTTGAATTTAAATATTCGTAGATAAAGATAAAAACAAATTACATTCATCCAATAATTCAAATAGGTTCTAGTCATCTAATCCTAGCCAACAAACTTTTACATCAACAATCTCCCCCTTTGGCAGATTTGTGACAAAACCAACTTGATGAATGTAATATAAAACCTGTCAACAACACAAACAGTAGACTAAGAGACTGAGTAGAGATTCTGGGCAAAAAATAAAGACATAGAACAATGACTAAGATTAAATTTCACAAGATTTAAAATCTAAGCATGTTCTAGTCTTGGAGTTGAATTATATCCATATTTTAGTTCTCCCCCTCAATATTAAACTTTATTAATCAGAACAATAAAAATTCATTCAACTCCCCCACAACAACACATTTACTCAAACTCCCCCTAAAACTCACAATACGAATTTTATAATACCCGAAAGTAAATCAATCTTCCAATATATCTCCCCCTTTGTGTCACTAATCTAACAAGACTCATAACTCTAATGTGTCTCAACTTTTTATGCATTAAATGCATATGATGTATGAGCATGAATGCAAGTAAAATCATGACAAAATGAATGGAGTAGTTTGGTTGAGACATAAATACAAAATATATTTTATATTTTCACCATTTTATTTATTTTATATAAACCAAAAAAAAAAAAAAAATTAACAAAATCTTTATTTTTATATATAAGCAAAGGGGCAAGTAACATGCCTAGATGCATCTTAGTTCAAACATAGTGTCACTCACAAAAAAAAATTCAATAGAGTACACCCTCTTACTCGCAACAATCACCATGGATGTTCACACCTCATAAGATCATTAATATCAAAGTTCATGTGAGTGTGTGAGTAAGCAAATTTATACAGAAAATTAACTCTTTATTTCTTTTTCTCTTCAATATATTTTTGATAAATTTAGTCATGAGTATTTTCTTCTTATAGAAGCTCCCAAGAGATTGTCACTCACCTCAAAAGTCAAACTTTATGCTAGGGTCTAGATACATGAGTATCTCCTCCAAACACTAGTTTGCACAACCCCTTTCATGTCCATTTTTGTTGCTCATCTTTTTCCACAATGATTTGAGTCACGATTCTTTCTATAAGAACTTAAGGGATAGATCCGTGTATGGTGTTTGTCTTTTTTCTATAACACCTACTTTTTCTATATGGATCAACTATTTGTGTTTGGCAAGGGAAGATCTTTTTATTATTGTACTAGGTTTAACTAGCATTAGTCAATTCAAGGCATGAACTCCCTCTATGGTGAGCATCTCAATAATAAATATGGAACTTAATGATAAGGTGCAAACACATAAGTTTCTCATAGTGCTTTGTACATGAACTTTGTTAAGATGACCCAAAGGGTTAGTATTCATAAAGTGAACTGCACAAAGTAGAGAGATGTATAAGTTTAAAAATTTATTTTGTGAGAACACGTGTTCAAAACTTTGACATATCAAGCATGCATTTTCCAAAGAAAAAAATAGAAACAAACCAGAAAAATTTTTCTATTCTTTTTTTTATTTATTTAAAAACTGAAAACAGAAACATAAATTAAAAACAGAAAAATAAAATGTATGTCCTAGACTAATAAAATGAAATGCAAGGAATGCAAGAACATGCAAGTGGTCATATCAATTAATGTGACACGACATCTTCTTTGACCACCCACTTTGCTTTAAATTTTGGCCTATTATTTTCATCAACACCACTTTGTATGATCTTTTCTTTATTGTGAAAGCAAAATTCTGCTAGTTTACCAAGATTTAGAGCTATGAAGGTGATTTGTTGACTCATCTCATCAACTTTATTTTTTAGAGTCTTTCCCCTATTTTTTAGCTTTCTTTCACCTCAATTTTTTTTTCACTTTATTCAAGTTAAAGTAATATGACCTTCTGTGGCCAAGAATACCACAATGATGACAAGTAGGAATAAACTTACATTTGGACTTACCTTGGTTGGGCCTCTTTGTTATTGATCTATTGTGTGAGGCTCTTGGAACATGAGTTTTAGATACGGCTTTGTTTGAAGCTTCCTCATTTTGACTTCCTTTAATAAAAATGATACATTTTGATGAAGTGGTAGCGGATGAGGATCATTTAAGTTCCATACCTTGGGAAGTTGTATACCCCAAACCCGTACGATCACAATTGGATCTTTGAAAACTCAATACCTCTTCTAATTTCTGTGTTGTTGTTTTTTGCTTGCACTCCTGAAACTTTTCCAATTCTTTTTCAAGTGCAGCCTTTTGATATTTTAATATTGATACTTCAATACCAGAAATTTTGAATGCCTCAGAGAGATTGTTTTTCTCATTCTCCACAGTAGTAAATTTATTGTACAGCTTCTTGTTGAGTTTCTTTAATTTGACCAATTCTTCACACACATCATTGTATGCTTCCTGTAAACTTAGTTGTTGGTCAGCATCAACAAGTGATACATTCGAATCACTGAAATTACAACCACTTTCAGATTTGTTAGTGCAATCTCAGGAAAATCATTCACAATAGAAGAAAAATTCATACAAGATTTTTCATCATCAAATGATGAGCTTGAACTTTCAGAATCTGAACTATCACTAAATGTGATATTTAATGCTTTTCCTTTAATTTTCTTGAAATTTGGACATTCAATTCTTATGTGGTCATAACTAGAACATTCATAGCACTTTACTTTATCATTATTATCAAATTTTTCTTTATTCCAATTTTCAGAATAATTTTTCTTTGCAAAAAGTTCTTTATCTCGTTTTTGTTTTCCACTAGCTTTCTTGTTAAACAAAAATTTTCTGAATTTCCTTGCAATGAGATCTATATCCACATTATTAAAATTTTCTTCATCAGAAAATAATCCTGATAATCTTTTATTGTTTTTAAAACAATGGACTTACCTTTTCTTATTTGAGGAAGTGAGGATTCATACGTTTGTAAGGAATCGACCAGCTCTTCAACCCTTATTGCATCCAAATCCTTACTTTCTCATTGGCAGTAACCTTAGGCCAAAATCTTTCTGGTAGAGACCTCAAAATCTTTCTCAAGACCCTTGAATTTTCCACCTTCTCACCGTGATTAAAACTGAAATTAACAATATCGTTAAGCTTAACATAAAAATCATTAAAACTTTCATCTTCCAGTATCTTGATCTCTTAAAATTTTGAAGTAAGCAATTGTAATTTTGAGTTTTTCACAATTTTTGCTCCTTCGTGTGTAACCTCCAAGATGTCCCATGCTTTTTTAGCAATCTCACACATGGAGATTCTCTTAAATTCTTCCGGAGATACAGCCATGAATATAACATTCAGTCCCTTGCTATTCCAATTACAGTTGCTGATCTCATCTTTTGTCCAAGCATCAATACTTGTTGCTGGTTTAGTCCATCATTTTTCAACGGAATACCACACTCGTTCATCCAACGATTTAAGAAAAGCCCTCTTACGAACTTTCCAATATGCATAGTTTTTCCCATCAAAGTGTGGCAGGACATGTAGCGACATAGTCAAAAGGGGAACGGATCACACTCGAATGAGTGAACCACTCTCTGATGTTAATTGAAGTTACCCAAGTACCCCTGTAATGCAGCAGAAATATCTACTAATTCACTTAACAAATTGGTTAGTATTCAAGCATGCAATTAATTTAATAATTAAACAATAATATAAAATAAATAAATTGCATAACACTAAGATTGTTATCGAAGGGAAACCTTTTAAAGAACTCTTCAAAGGTAAAATTCTACGGGGTAGCCAAACCTAGGAAAGTCAATCTTATTATTTGAAAATGAATTACAAGTATTCATCAATTACAAAACCTTTGCAACTTGACTCTCTTACTTTCCCAGACAAACAACGCGTTTGTTTTCTATCGCAGTAGCAGCCAGAACCTCTGGTGATTTTCAAATATTGTCTTTCCTCCTAGAACTCTAGGGGCTGAAGTCCAATCACACGATCCTCCACGCTCGAAGCATGATCACACTCAAAGAGAGATCACAAATATGAAAATTTACTAAGGAATTTTCTCACCAAACAATGCACTAGAAAGTGCTCTAGAAAATATGTAGATCTAAATCACTAACGATCTTAACCAGTAGAATTCTTTAAATAAATTATCTGGAAAGAGTTCCAGTTTTAGTAGGATTCTGCTGACGGATAGAATCTGTCGTAAAAACGTATCCTGATGGATTACTGACATGTCGCGATAACTCTTCTCTGCAGTAATTGATTTCTGTTCAGCTTCTGTTCTGGATAACTTCTTTGATAGTTTGAAATTCTTTCTGCTTGATATCTTCTTTTTGAATCTTTTATCCAGATCACTTGATATCTCCTATCTTTCCGAACATTTAATCTTGATCAAAAGTCTTTTGAACTTTTATCTATTAGCCACTTATCTTAGAATTCAAATATTCATAGATAAAGATAAAGAAAAATCTTTATCTTTTAATCTATTTATCTTTGAATTTAAATATTCATAGATAAAGATAAAAACAAATTACATTCATCCAATAATTCAAATAGGTCATAGTCATCTAATACTAGCCAACAAACTTTTACATCAACAAAGAGAAATAAAATCTTGGCAAAGAAGCCCCATTAAAAAAGTCTCTCGTTGCTTCCACCACATCATCCTTCACTATCTCCCAACAAGCCATATAGAAACCAGACCCAAAGCCATCCGGACCCGGCGAACTGTGTTTTGGAATAGAAAACACTATTGCCCGAACCTCCTCAACTGAAGGGGCATCACAAAGCCATTTATTGTCCTCTTCTGAAATCAAAGGTTATACTAAATCTGCTAACTCTGCCTGATACACATTCGGTGTCAAGTTTAAAAATCTTTTTAAGTAGTCTAGAGCCCCCTAATGAATCTCCTCCGGTGTTGCTAATGTTGTCCCATCTGCAAGATGCATGGACGATACAACAGAGGCCTTCCATCTTTGGTTAACAGAGGCATGAAAAAACCTGGAATTTTGCTCCCCTTCTTGAAGCCATTTGTGCTTTGCTTTTTTTGCCCATCTACTTTCTTCCCTAGCCTCCCGCTCAGCTAATTCCATCTTAGTCAATAGGAATTCTGCTTCCACTTTTGGCTCCCTTGCTTCTTGTAGCTGAAAATCCAGAAACTCCATTTTTTCCTTCTGTGCCTTGATAGTTAGATCAACCCTGTCAAAAATATTTTTATTCCATGTTTTCAATGCAACTTTAAGCTTCTTCAGTTTAGCTGCCAGCCTCAATAGACCATGACTACATTCTGGTTGCACCCAAACATCCTCTACAAATTTAAAAAAAGACTCATGCAAGCACCACATATTTTGAAACTGAAAAGGAGATGGCCCATACGACGATCTCGGCAAACTCAGATGCACCACCATAGGGCAATGATCAAACAACTTCCTTGTTAAATATTCCATAAAAGCCGACCCAAAAGTAGTAGAGAAATTAATATTTACTAAGGCTCTATCTAGACGTGCCCAGCTTCTTGAAGATCCCACATTACCATTACACCACGACATAATTCGGCCCTGAGAGCGCATCTCCATAAGTCCACAAGTATCCACATAGCCATTAAATTTTGACATTGCCAGTAATGACCTTGGGTTGGCCCCAATCTGTTCAGAGTCCGAACGAATTGTGTTGAAGTCACCGACCACCAACCATGGAGACTCATTAACCTGAACATTTTCGAGCTCCTCCCATAGCCTTATGTGCTCTAGCTGAGTGCATTTTGCATAGACAAAGGTCACCATAATACGATAAGAAGCTAAACTCAGCCAACCCGAAACCGCTTGGTTTGAGATGTGCACTAGTCCAAAATCATATATATCCTTCCAGAAAATCCAAAATTTCCTCCCCGAAGATTCATTACAGCAAAACCTAGGAAACCCTAAGTACGAAGCCAAACGAGACATTCTCGCAACATCCTGGAATGGTTCAAAAATTCCCACAATACGCACCCTGTGTTTTTTGAGTAGACTCTTAAGGAGCTTCCGAGATGTACCCAAGCCCCTAAGGTTCCACACCAAAATTGTATGAATCATAAATTAAATTTAGTGGTGTGAGTAGCAACCCGCTATGATTGTTGAACCCCTTGCACACACTGGACCTTACTTACTAGTTTAGTAGTATTATTCTTCGGGTCAGACTCATAAGCTTTTTCTTTTATCAATATCCCCACATTTTCATCCTCTGCCCTATCCGACGTATAGTCCCTGAGTTCTTCACAAGGTACACCTCGTTCTGAGTTCCCACCATGACTCTCCATCTCCAACACCTCCGAAACCACATTGCACTATCCACCCTCAATCCCACCCTCAGCAGAAGAACCTTGTGGTAACAATTCAATCAATTCCGGTTCTAATGAATGTGGAGCACTCTGCTGAATCAAAATACCACATTGAGCCACTCTCGGAACAACTTCTTCAATCTCCTCACAATCCTCCTCATCCTCCATTTCATTTTCCTACACTGCTTTAAGAGCCAAATCCTCCACAGTCTTCCCTTCCTTCGCTATACCTTCAACAGATGATGAGGGACCATCCTGTACTGTCCTATCACTCCCTCAACCATTTATTTTCCAGATATCGCACCCTCCCCTTCCTTCACTGTATTTTCAACATTCTTTTTTTTCTCCTACCAAATTCGCTTTGGTGGTTGTTTAGCAATCTGATCCCCTTGAGAACTCTGGACATCGACCTTACATACCACTAATGTGTGCCCCTGTCTATGACACTTGAAGTAATAGAATCCATGTTTATCATATTTCACTTTCTGCCAAATCTTCTTCGTTGCAGACATCATAATAGGAAACCCGTCCACCGGTTCCTCCGTTAAATCCACCTCTACACACATTCGTGCTCCAAATGCTCTAGTTTTATTGAGAGTGGCATTATCAGTTCCCAAATAACGGCCAAAATGAGTCGCTAGAATTTGTAAACAATCCATACGATACAGATGAAGTGGCAGCCCTGGCAGAAAGATACACTAAGGCGCTAGGGGAGATTCCTTCTACAAATCAAAATCTTTGGTCGATCTAAACAATCGAAAACTCGAGCCACACATAATACGTCCTTCACGAGCCCAAACATGCAGGAAATCACGATCACATTGCAACTAAACAAGGACATGCAAATCATCCATAAAATTAACAGTCGGGATCTCACTTAATCCCCAAGCTTTCGCAACATTAGAACGTATAGCATCAATGGATGGTCGAGAACGAGAGAATTTCAGAACTAGGGCATATTTGAAATCATCCACAACCTTCGACATCTCAACCTCAGAATAAAAACCCCTGTTCACCATCAACCTCCACCAGATATCTCGTTGGAATCTTAAACGTAAACTGTCCCGTTCCGTTAACAGCTAGTGCAAACATTTTGATGTTTAGAGCCGTCATTACAACCTCTGCCGCAGGAGGGGGGGGGGGGGAAGCCTCCATGGCTAACCCTAGCAAAACCAACGTAAGTTGGCCAAAATTGGTAATTCTGTGAAACACAGACTAACCAAAACTGACACCAGAAAAATCGCCAAAATTGCCTTAGAGAGAAAACAACCAAAAAACGCACTTCTTATTGAGGGATAAGCAGCTTAGGTGGCTTAATAAAGAAAAAAAAAGCGGCTTAATATATGTATATTATCAAAAACCTTTGCTACCTAGAAAAGGAAAAGAAAAACGCTTTACTTTGACACAAACGACATTTAGAGAAACCAACAACAAATTGAAAATATTAAAACCTACATCATTTTACTTTTTAGACCAACGGGATTAAAAATGAAGCATACAACATTTGACTTTTAGATCAGTTTAAAATCTATACTCCTTATAAAGGCTATAGTGATATGTTCTTCTAACCCTCCCATGCCATGTCAAAGTACTACTACACCAACTATTAGGTCTCATTTGGATAGTCAGATGAGATGTGATGATTTTATATAAAAATTAAAAGTTGAATAAAATATGATTTTTTAATATTATTATTATTTTAGAATTTGAAATTCGTTGAATTGTTTATTATATTTTGTATAAAAATTTGAAAACATTAATGAGATGAGATGAAATGAAACTGTTTCTGTATCCAAACGGAGCCTCATTAGATTCTGTTACGTCATATGTACTACCACATTAAGGATAAGGTATCAACAAATGGGTAATTTGCAATTTATATTTCAAATTGGTAGTTAAATAATAACTTTTGTAGTTTCGTGGTCGTATTGCAACATAGTTGGTATTTGAGGGAGTGAAGTGTGATTTTTCCTTATTATTTTCTTTATTTGAAGTTTTATATCATTTTCATTGTAATTGTATTTATTTTTTGTGTATATATATTCTTTTTGCCTTAAACATGACTGATATGATTTTTTACTATAATATATTTTTATTTATTTATTTTACTTTTTTGTTACTATAATAGATCAAATATAAGGTCAAATCCTAATAACTTAACGACCAATCACTTTAAGTGAGCTAGAATAATAGCTACTATGTTCAAAATATAAAGACAAAAGTGAATTTCATGTTTTTTTTTTCTTTTTTGTAGATTATTGTGTTCATAGTCTAGCACTAGGCGATTACTGCATACTTGACTAGTTCTCTTAAGATTAGGTAGCACAAATTAAGAAGAGGCAGAAAGTTCAAATGAATTGGAGATCAAAAGGGAGTTTTGGAAAAGGATATGGAGCTTAAAGCTGCCAACAATGTAAAAGGTTTTGCTTGGGGAGCTTGCAATGAGAATCTGTTAAACTTTTTTCTGTTGGTAGACCTACATAGATCATAATATATCATATATTGAAGGGGGACTCTTTTATCATTATCAACTACATTAATACATGCTCAACCATAATGTCTCGATAAACCATTCATCGAGGAGATTGGAGTTTTGATTATAACATTCAAATAAAACAAGGTGTCACACACCTCATCTCCTAGGGATTAAGAATAATGTCAGTTTTAGAAATCAAGGATAATGCTACTAACCCTTCAAGGCATTTACTTTGAAGTCACGTGTAACGCCCCGGTCCCGGATGGGTCGGAGAGTTACTACCAGTCACCCAAACTCATGTCTCAATCATATAATTATAGACTCTAAAATTTTCAATGACACATACCACTCACTATTTCAAATCAACTACTCCAATATGAATAATCTAAAACACTACAAAATCTCAAAATAAACCCCAACCTTCCAAAATACCCAATCGACAAAGCAAAAATAAAACTATTAAATAAAATGCTCAGATAACCAAAGTACCATTTTTGTACTAATTCCACTATACTCACGTAGCCTTATACAAGATTACTAGTATTGATCCCCAGTTGTACCATCAAAATATATGAAAAAAAGTAATGGAGATAAGGGGTGAGTTATCAACAACTCAGTAAGCAGAGAATAGATACTAGTATGTAAACATGAGTGTTTTTAGAAAGTTCAGTATGCAGAAACAAAACATTTCATTTTCATATGCAGATCTCATAAACGTGTTATTAGAAAATCAGAGTGACTTTTCAATCTTTTCATACTCAAAAACCAACTGTTCATATTTAAAGACACTTTTCTTATTCAAAGACCATTTTCATATTAAAAAATGCTTTGGCATAACATAACTGAACATCTTCATCTTATCATATCATATCGTATCGTATCGTATCGTATCATATCATATACCGTGTTTAACTCCTGTGGTAGGGTTGTGCTATCCCCAGTGGCTAAACCAGACAGTATCATATTGTGAAACTTCCCATTTTTCAATCTCGAAGTCCCGAGTGTGCACATAGGAAAAAACACATAAAAGACCACTTTGTTTCCAAAGTGGGTGCACTCATATCATATCATGTTGGTACCAACCATATCACATGAACCAGTATCATCATATCAGAACCATATTTAGAATCAGAATCAGAATCAAAACAAATAAGTATGCCAAATGTTTTTCATATCTATTTCATATCAAACCATGTGCATATCATTTTTAGATGATCAATAACAGATCCAAAACATTTCATATCACATGTATAAAAATCTCAATTTTCATATTCGCACTTTTGTACATTTAAGAAATATGTCAAATATTGCTCATGTCCATACTATTCATGTCAAAAACTATTTTTCTCTTTTATATAGATTTTCATGAGTGAATACAAAACACATATACTGAGGTTGTTTTCACGTTTTCTTTTAAAAACATATCATGCACATTTTACAAACCAACCTCAGCTCATTTTCCTTAAATCTAGCATAGGAACCCCGCTTACCTGGACTTTTTAGTTTTTTCTGAATTTTTCCACAATTGTGTCGAATGAATACCAATTGTCACCTGTACAGAATACTAAACGTTACTAAACTTCTAAAAAAACTGCTAAAACTCTCAATCTATTTAAATTCATACTACGGAAAAGGCTTTGATAACTGCATAGTTATCAGAAATCTAATAAATATATTACCATTAAAAATAATCTTAACTTATTATACTATAATTTTATCAAGTATGGCAAAACAACTTAAACTCATTTTGAAAATTAACATAATCATAATTAAAACTCATATCTCGATAAACTATTATTACATCACTAACGTAATACTGCCAACCTATAATATAGTAGGAAGTCATAAATTTCTTAAGCATTATTAATTCATAAAACATTCTTAATAATACTTATATTAAAAATCATCGTAAATCTCTAATGATTTCTAATTTAAAACTATCCAAGATTTATTTCATATAATAGGTTTAAAGTGTTTCAAAATATAATTTTAAACACTTACAATTTTCGACCAAAATCAAACCATAAAACTAATACCCGATAATATAATTAAAGTCTTTAAATATTTTCTATGAAATCAAGTTTAATATAAAAAAATGCCTTTTGGACCATCTGATGACAAGGGTGTTTAGGGAAATAAAAATATATACAAGGGCTCTTTGGGCAAAGCATGCATGGTCACAACAAAAGCTCTAAACCGCATATTCCATAACTCAACTAATAAAGTTTACAGAATTCCAAACCTTCCATATCCACAACATCATCCCAATAGTCCTCAAATTCCTACACTTCAAAAAGGAACGTTATTCTCTAAAACCCATAGATATCCAAATCTCATAAGTTTATAGTTTGCAGAACCTCAAACTTGTCTCTGATACCATTTGTAACACCCCAATGGAAGGCCCAAACCACATGACCTATACTCTAAGAACTAGTCAATGATACAATTGGAGCCCCATTAGAACCTTATAAAGTGCAAGAACCTCTCATTCCCAAGCAATGTGGGATCTCATACACTACATACCCTTATTCATATCATATGGGATATCACATCACGTATAAAAGATTTCATAACATGAATATAAAACATAATTTAATAAATACGAAAACTAAAAGAGATTCTACATAAGCACTAATTTAAATCTATACAATGTCATGTACTTAAAAAAATAACTTAATAATAACTAAAAGCATAAAAATAAGCATCACCAAGCTAAGTCTCATCCTAGGTATTCATTCTTATATTGATCATCAATAGGGATGGTTAAAACATAACACAATAAAAATAAGTCGAATACTCAATAGGTTATGCGTCATATAATAAACATAATATAAACATTTTTCCTTGAAAGATATATATACTCACAAATACAAAATTAAACATATCACCAGAACAATGCATAATGTCTTGTTTTTTTGTAACCGAAAGCAATTCAATAGAAATAATTTCTTTAGACCTTACAAACTATGACGCCCCCAGATCCCGTTTGGGATTCGACGGAGACTAAAGCGTTGAGACATATAACTCAAGACTACACACCCCCGTTGATGATAGTTAACATATAATGCACCTAACATGTTACTAGTAGCTACTAATCGCAGTTGAAAAAGTTTGATTCTAAGTAAAGTTTAGAGCAATTAATGTATAGTACCATTGAAACATAACTAAGAAATCCCAAAAGTACTTTGTTCAAAATCTCTCGATACAAAAGAAGGGTTTAAAAATCATAACCCTCAGAGTTGCCAAGTTCACAAAATGTAAAGACTTTTACATTGCCATGCTAAAGGATTCTATTTGGCTTTGTCCTTCTAGTCTCTCTTCTACAGTCAGCTCTGTCGAGCGCTTAGGGCTCTTTAGGGCCTCCTTAATGGTCGGGGGACCCTCCGGCTTGCGGTTCCCCATGGTCCTCGAAACCTGTCACAACTTCTACAACTCCGAGCAGAATTGTAGTGGAAACTATCGCAGTGAGATTTCGAGAAATCTTAGTAAGTTAACTAAAAACATACAAAAAGATAATATAAGCATGCAGAGGCAAACCATGAGTATGACATGCATGGACATGAACTTGACCCAAAAATTTGTTTCACTCTTGTATTCTTTCCAAAAGTATAGCCCAAGTATTCTTGTAACGAGAACAAAAACAATCATGTAAAGATACCATTTTCAGCTCATATTACTCATTCTTATTCATATAAACCATATTCAATGTGGGGGGACACCTCACGGCTCCCCTATGCAACTAGGCTCCCTGCTAGTTATTGCATCACATAGCTAGCCCTCTTGATCGAGTGTGGGTACGTTGGAGTTCACATAACACGACCGTTCACAATTCAACTTCACTGCAGAGGTAGACCCTAAGAGTAATACCCAAGGAGCAAGAGCTAACCCAACCCGAGCAATAGGTGAGTAGACCCATTTACTGTTGTAGGATTGGTCAGCCATGAAAGTTGTATTTGTAACTTTTAGGCAGATGACCCTCTGTGTTCAATCAGCCTTATTTTGGGGATATAATTAAATAGCTGGTTATGTTGGTAATTATTTAAGGAATTATGTGACATTGTGAGAATGAAAGTGTGGTTTCTTTTAGATTTCTGGTACTATATCATTTAGCCTTTAGACTAAACCTTTTTTTTCTACTACGAACCATATAACTTTCTTTACACGTATACATCCTAGCAAACGTTGCACGCCTAGCCCGACTTAAACAATTGCGTGTTGCCGTACAATCAGCATCCTTGTCATCATGGGTCCTCACCAGGTCCTTTACAGAGAAAAGGGGCACCACATAGTTCATGGGGGTGCAAGGCTGGTTGAGTTCCTTGGTACCAAGCTCGACGGTGGGGAAGAATAATGAGAAACATGGCGTACGTTTGAAGATTGGCGTGGTAGTGTAATAAGATGGACATGAGAGACCGGGGGGAGGGGGGGTTTGGTTGTTTTTGGTTAACTTCCAATTGGTTCCAACGTGAGTGGATGATGGATGAAGAAGCTGTGGTGGTGTTGCTTGAGCTTTACATTTGCTTTACAAGGAGAGCTTGCTCTGGTCTAGTGAGAAGAAATATGGACCCGTAGTGGAATCCTAGGCGCTGAAGCCAAGGAGTTTAGAGTTTATATCTAGTGCATATGATGTAAACCAAACTTGCTCTTGCTTTGATTCATAGAGACTTATGATGTGCTTGTAACCAGTTCTCTCAGGAGTTGGGTTCATGACATTTTTGTAACTCCAAACTCTATCATCTAAACAATATTCCTCTACTATAAGTGAGGTAATAAATAAAATTGGGTATCCTAAAAAAAATAAAAACATAGAGCAGACATCTTCAGCTTGATCTATTTGAGTATGCCTTGGAGAATATGTCAATGGTCTTAATCTCGTTTAAATAAAAACTGCAGAGTTTAGCGAAACCTAGGCATGATCAACATTTCTACCGTTTTCGTTGACTCTTAGGACTCGTTTGGATATTAAGAATATCTCAGAATATCTGTAAATAATAGTTTTTTGAATAGTACTGAAATAATTTGAGTTAAAATATTTTATTGGATTTTAGGAAAGGAGATAAAAAACTTAATAAAAGTATTATAAAGTTAAAAAATTATTTGAATATAACTTTTTAACATTATTTTTATTTTGTGAAAAAGTTGTATTATTTTTTGTATTTTGTCTGGAAGTTTGAGAAAGTTGTAATGATTAGATAATGAATAGATGAAAAAGTGGAAGACATGAAATTGGAAAATGTTTTGTGTTTGATTGATATTTAGAAATGAAATATTTGAGAATATTTGAGAATACTTGTGAAAGTTGTGTTCCCAAATGAGCCCTTAGTATATAGACATAAACTAGCCTTAGTAGAATCCAAGAAGATTTCATTACAACCACAAAACAAAGGGAAAGACTTATATGGCTAGCTTTTGGTGCAAGCTTGGTTTAGATGATTAATGGTGGCCTTGGCAATTTTGAGGGCACTTCAAAAGGTGATGTTGGACGTGTTTAGGTAGTACAGAAGTGAGGAAAGTATTGTAGAAAACATGGCGCTGGCGGTAAAAGAGAATAGGGATAGAAGGGAGGCAGTGTTGATGCATTTTTCTGGAAGCCCAACAATACAATAGGATAGCACATGATGATGGCTTCGGCAATTAATACAATGCTCGGATGCTCATATATGAAGTAAAAATAAAAATAAAGCATACAAAATGTAAAAAAAGAAAGAAACATATAGATTTACATGGTTCGGCATAAAAGTCTACTTCCATAGGTTGTATGGGGTGAAATCCACTATGCTTGTTGATTATACAGTCTCTTATAGCCTCACATATTTCTCAATACAATAGATAAAATTAGGATTTTGAGAGAGGTTGAAAAAGAAACCTTCCTTCTAGAGAGAGAAATTCTGTTAGGTCTCTGTGCGTAGAGAAGTCTGTAGAAAATCTGTAGAGATTCTCTCATCTTATAGAGGTCTCTCTCATTCTTTGTAGTAGTTAAGTCCTTCTGTCTTTACGTCACATTCATCTTTTGTATCTAAGCCAACCTCTTTTGATTTAATCTCTTCATTTATTTTTGATAATTGGTTTTCAGTAGGCTGGACCTAGTTCATTTCGTATCCAACAGGTAGAAATGAACCAGTTTTACCACCTTCTGTGGGTTGTGCAGCTGGCGTGGGTGGCTGAACTAGGCAGTAGAGAGGCTCACAATGTGGTGTGATTTATGCAGGTGCAGTTGTGGGGTGTGGCAACTTTGGAGGTCAGCAGCGCCATATGTTATGCATGCATGAAGTGCAGAAGGCTTATGGGTATGGGTCCTTTTTCAAATGGTATTTGGATCTTTTGGTGGGATGAATCGTGGGTCATATGGTTGTTCTTGGGTCCTTGTGGGTCAATGCACACCTGGTTTGGTTACACGGTACTTTTCATCTCATCTGTATCGTACACTAGTTTTTCCTATCTAAACGCACTTTATTTCATTTCTAAATTTTAAAAACACCCACTTAAATGGACAGTAATGAACATTGAACAGTACGCAAACAATGTATAAACAGTAAAGGAACAATGCGCGAACAATAAATAAATAGTCATGAATAGTAAAAATTAATGATGAACAGTGCATAAACAGTGTGTGAACAGTGATATTTTTGGCTCTCTAATTAATAGTGGGACCGACACATTTTTCAAATCTCCAGAATTAAAAACTATCTCATCTCATCTCACTATCCAAACACACATTTTTTTTACAAACTATTTAATCTCTCATCTTGACTCAAAAATTACACTACTATTTAAAATATCTCATCTGAACTGCGTAATCAAACAAGACCTCTAATAGGTTATTTCATAATCCTTAAGTTTGGTTTGGATACAAAAAGACCTTCAATTCATCTCATCTAATTATTACAACTTTTTCAAATCATCACACAAAATATAATAAACAATTCAACTTTTTCAAATTCTAAAATAATAATAATATTAAAAAATAATATTTTAACAATATTTTATTTAACTTTTTTCTCAACTCATCTCATCTCAACGCACTATCTAAATCTCATCTAAAAGACTAATAGCTTACTAATCTTAGGTCCCAAACCTAATTTTCCTCTAATTTTACCTCAATAATAGTGAGCCTAGCCTAGTCCTCGTAAAAATCTCCACCATAATTTAAACCCTCTAAAATCTTGGCATCTTGGATATAAAAACTTCAAAAATCTTCTTAAAACTGCCAATATATTTCTCACTTAACTGATCAAAAGGAATAAAGCATGAAGAAATATACAACTTTATAATAAAAAGTATATCTTCTTTGTGTTTATATATATATATAATCATTAAGCTTAATATAATTTGTTGCAAACTCTTCTCATATATAATCCTTTAAAATGGATGCCATCTTGCTTTAGAGATCAGTAAAAAAATGATTTAGTTATCTATAGCATGCTATGATCTACGTAAAGGACTTGACTGAGGCGAGAAGCATCTACCTCATTCTCTTCAATGTATTTCAAGCCACCATGCATGACTGAATATTCTAGGAATATTCATATTCCTCAGTGTTTTGCTTAAAATACACAACATTCCAATTATATGGTACTTTTGGTTTCCATTTCTTTTAGGTCTTGTACTCTTGTTTAAGATTCAAACTTGAGAATGGAAAATGTCATGAACTGGAAATCTATTTTCATGGACCTTCTGTGCGTACTTTTACCCAACTAACGTACAAGATGTAATAATTATCTTAGTAAATTATTCTTGAGAGCGAAAATTACGCGCACAGACGCTTCAAATTAAAGTTGTTATACGATCTTGAGTGTACGTTATATCTTTTGCTACGACATTCTGATCATCATCACTTCAACAATTTCTATTGTGTTAGGAAAGTCCAATACACAAGTCTCACTACAACAAAAAGGTCTTTCTCCCGCGAGAATTTTTTTCCGAAATAGTCAGCATTGTTGCCAGAAATGACTTTTTCTCACCATTTCGACTCGTAGGAGACTCCCTAAAAATAACTGGCAATAGATACTGCCAGTAGTCGTAAATTTAATTGTTGTGTCCAAAATACTATTATTTCTGGCATATTTTTGAAAGATTGATTAAAATTATATGTGAAGATTGTTCTCGACATCACTAAAAAAAACTCCAAGAATTTGCTCCTCCCAAAGGAATGTGAGATTTGTCATACTTCGCATGCATGTTTCTAAATTTTCTAAATTGCCATCTCTGGGTTGGCAATCCCTACCTACCATATAAAGGTGGCATGAGTTTTACAGCAACCGCGTACGTTGTATCTCTTTGAATTTTTAATGGAATTCTATACCCATGCAACATTAGACATTGTTTCTGCAATTTATTAATTAAAAAGTACTGATCGTTACACAGAGTGCGCCCATAATTTATTTTTTGCTTCCCGAAAATCCACTGAGATTGATGACTTTATAGCTAGCAGATAAACTTTGTCACGTTACATTCTATTTAATTATTATTAATGAAATAGAATAAGGTAGAAAATAAAGAATTATTTATCAAAATTGAAGTGGATAATATAGACTTTAAAATAATTAGATAATATATATAGACATTAAAATAACGTATAGATTTTTGAAATTGATGTAAGATATTATAAAACAAAAAGGACATGGAAAGTAACATTTATGTATATAATGCATGATAGGTCAAAAACTTCAAAATCCGTGCACTTGATATAAGATTAAAATATAATAGTCATTAGAAATGCTTAAAATATTATTTTGGTGAGTGAATAGTCATGTCTAGTCAAAGATGACTAAGAAGCTTAATTTATTGTAAGTCATATGTTAAGTTTTAGTCATGGTTTGGCTAGTTCAATATAGAAGATTTTACTCATGCATAATCAAAATATGAAGATACATTGGCATTTGATTAGTCCTCTAACTAACATTAGAATTTTTCCAAAATAACCCTATATTTCTCCGAATAAAAGCCTAATCATCTAGACTCCAAGGACGTTACGTGTCCTGTCATCTCACATGACTGCTATTGGTCATCAGTTGACTTGACTCGTCCCAACCATTATGGATTGATTTAACTAACTATTTGAAACCAATGATCATGAAAGTTGAGACACCTAGGATTCCTTCCCCTTAAGATTGGCCTGGTCCCCAAAGTTCATGTTTTGATATATAGTGTCCTCACGCAAATTAATTTTTTACTTGCAAGCCTTTGTGAAAAACATAATATTTATACTATTTACATAATAAGATTTGATAACAAAGAGATTTTTTAATTTTTAATCTATGTTGATTGGCATAAAGCCTACACCCACAGGTTGTTTGGGGACGAACTCCACAATAATTGATGATTTTATAATCTCTCATGTATCTTTCAATACAATGGAAGAATTTAGAGTTTTTGGAGATTGAAGATGCCTCCTCCCTTGAGAGAAGAACCTTTAGAGTCACTGTGCTTGTTGGAGGCCGTGTCTAGAGAAGTCCTAGAGAGTTTGTAGATTTGTAGAGATGTTCTCCTTCTACAAAGGTCTATTTTCTTCTTTGGAGTAGTGTGTCCTACTTGCCTTATATCGGTTTCACCTTTTTGTATATGAGTCAATCTCTTTCAATCAATCTCTTCCTTACTTTATCTCTTGGCTTTATATCTTCCCTTAATATTAGTGATAATTTTCAATGGGTTGGCCCTAGTCAACTTTATTTCTAATAGATACCTGCGATTCTTAAGGTCGATTTACTTAATAAGAAGCCCTTGAGAATCTTCATGTCAAGTCATGATAGAGATAGTCTGAAAAACCGTAGAAAAATTCTAGGAACTTGTCCCTAGTTTTCTGTTCTTGTGTAATGCAATGGAGATTTCCGTGAGTGGTCCTTAAGGAGAATCTGTGAAAATTGTATTAAGAGCCTTTGAGGATGAGCCTCTGGGAAGTTTGTTTGTAAGAATGTTCACCTGATAATCGAGTGTACTGTTATATATATAATAAAAAAGAAGAAGAAGAAGAAGATAATCGAGTGTACTGATGATTGCAGGTGACTGTTTATCGTTAGCAAAGAGTGCCTATTTTCGTAATCGTTTTTGCTTTTATTGGCAATAGTGGATTTTTTGTCCTTTGAGGCGATTTTCTGTTGACGTTTCCATTTTGGCATTGAGGTTAGAGTTTATTTTTTCTAACCTAAGCTAAGGGGCCAGGGAGCCCGTCTACCCCCTTGGTCCATCTCAGCCAATTGCCGAGCCTATCGACTCATTCCCGAAGGTAACTCGTGAGAGGAGGTTGAGCTTAGAAGCTCGTTCCCGAAGGTACCTACAGGTGGCGGTTGTTGAACAAGTGTCAACACTTGGCATTTGTTGGAGAAGACGCGTTGGCATTGATGGCCAAGTACGAGCATGAGAACACCCGACTTTGATGGAAGACAGGAGATGAGCTCAACTGCACTAGTTGGCGACGAGTAAAATACTTAAGGAAGTTCTTTCCTCCTTTGATCGTAGGTGGGAGTAAGGACACTCGACTTTGAGGCTAGGTAAGAGATGAACTCAACTACGCTAGGTGCCAAGGAGGAAAATGCTCGGCTTTGGGGCTAGGTGGGAGATGAGCACGAACACTGGTGGCGAGAAGGGAAGCATTTAAGGAAGTTGTTTCCTCCTTTGGTCGCTAGTGTGAGTGCGAGACTCAGCTTTGCAGAAGGAGATGCTCAACCGCATTGAAGGGCAACCCATGTGCTTGAGTGGGGTTAAACCCGACGTGAGAGATGCTCAATTGCATTGAGGGAGGCTAACCCAATTGCTTAAGTGTGGTTGAGCTTGGCGGGAGAGATGCTCGATCGAGTTACTTTTTTTGGAGTTGTACTCAACCGCTTTGTTGTGGCGGGTGGTAGAGCTCGACCGCTCTGCCGCAAGGTGAACAATGCTCTACCACTTTGCTATGGTTGGAGATGCACTCTGTTGCATTGATAGGTTTTCACCAAAGACCAAATAGGCAACTGCAAATAACCAAAGTTATAATTTTGAGACTTGCAAACCTGAACCATGTGTGTGTGATGTCCCATGGACATTTGAATCCAATAGTGCTCAAGTGAGGCTGGAGGTGCCTAGGTGCTTTGAGGGTTGCACAGTCCTTTTGTTGCTTTGCGAGTATTGTCGTTGCTTGGCATGAGCTTTAACTCTGGTGGGGATAAGGAGTTGAGGTGCCTGAGTGCTGCTCGAGGGTGACTCTACAGTTGGCATTCCAGGTCAAGTGGAAGGTTTCCAAGCTTATTGCTTGGTGAAAGTTGATCGCCATTATGCACTCTCTTTATTCTGTTTATCTACCCTTGGACTCTTGTTTGGGATATGGATCATCCGAACTTGCTTTTTGGTTAAGATTGGCGAGTAAAATGTGTTCATGCTTATTCATCCAATGGGATTCTTCTTGAATCTTGAGGAATTTTGTTGGGGAAAACCTCCAAAAGCCTAATTTGTCAATGAAAATAAAGTTCAAATATCGAGCTCGAGGGAGGAAAACCATGGCCATTTAGCTATTGCTTTCACTTCTTCATTGGCAGAGATTGTTCGTTGCTGAATAATGTTTGCATGGAGGAGATTGTTTGTCCTTGAGCATTTTTTTGTAGCCATGGAGATTGTCCATCTCTAGGCCAAGATAGTGAGTTTGAGAGGAATAAACCCAAGCAAATAGCTCATTTGTTTTTGTTTCCTTCCGAATATCAAACTGTATTGCAAATTTATTGTTCACATGTCCTTTGGATTAATTTCCTATGTGTTTTGCAAAATGTGATTGACTAGCTTCACAACAGTGGTGGTAGCTTAAGGTGCAGCCAGGCAGGCTGGACGTGGTGGCAGCTGTGGTGTTGTAGAGGAGGTGCATGGCAGTTGAGTGTGCTTTGATTTTGGTATCATAAAACAGGAGATTACCATGGCTCACTTGTGGCAATGTATAGAGGGTTGACTGTGCCTGAGGGAGGTGGCGTGGGGGGGGGGGGGGGGGGGGGGGGGGGGGGGGGGGGGGGGGGGGGGGGGGGGGGTGTTGCGGTTGAGCGTGGTGAAGTGTAGCAACTTGGATGGTGCAAATACAATGGCTCGCATTGTGTGCATCTTAGTGGTTTTATCTTCTCAGGTGGCGGTCTAGGGCTAAGTTGTTTTCCCTTCTCTCAGCCTGACCTGGTGTTGTTGTGGAGGAGAATGGCCATGCGAGGACGAAACTGGTATGGTTGGTGATTGCTTCCAGCGTTGCATTCGGGGGCTATGATGCTTGTGTGGCTCATTGGGCAGGCAGTTGACGAAGCGACATGGCTAGGCAAGTGCTACTATGGCTTGTAGTGGAGAGGATCATGATGTCACGGCACAAACCCTAAGAACTGGTTGAGGAAGACAACTCGTGTGGCTTATCCATTTATCCAACGTGCATGTCGGCCATGAAATTTGCATCCAAGCCATGCTAAACATGCTTGTCAATATTCACTAGCCCAATGGAGACATATCAGTCTGACTGAGGCTCAAGAAATCTAAAATGATATATGTTAATTAAATTAAGTAGATATATATATATATATATTAAATGATGGGATGTGCCTTGTTAGTTAGTGTCCAGGATTTACGTATACGTAAAAGTGAAATTTAAGTGTAGTAGAGACAAAACACTATTGTGGGGATAAAGTGTGGCATGACGTATTTCGTTTTCTGGAGACGTCCTCTTTGAGTCAGACAATTTTTTGCTTCGAGATCAATAAATCGGATCCCACAGATAGTGCCAACTGTTAGTGTGTAAATTTGCCTAATATGCCAAAACGGAAGAAAGAGTCATTCCCGACCCACAATGATGATTTGAGTGTTGATCTATAAAAATAAATAGCAAATAAGCCTACAAAAGATAAATAGAGATAGCCACATAAATTTACATTGTTCTGAGTAAAACCTACATTCATGGGTTGTTTGATATCGAAATCTACTATAATTGGTGATTTTACAATCTCTCATGACCTCAAGTATCTCTCAATACAATGTAGGAATTTAGGATTTTGGGAGTTTAATATGATGCCTCCCTTGAGAGAATGTCCTTTGGAGTGACTGTGCTTGGTGGAGGCCGTGAGTAGAGAAGCCTTGGAGAGTTCGTAGATTTGTAGAGATCTCCTCCTTTTATAGAGGATATCTCTTTTTATGTCATCCATTGTTATTCCGCTTGTCATCCCATTGATTGGGTTCAACCCATTGAAAGTCCCCGCTCGCTTTTTCTCTCTAAGGAAATTCAGAATTGGTGGTAGTTTCTTAGCCTACTAGTGTTGGTAACGGCAACAAAGGTGGATACCGAGTGCGAATCTCTTCTTAGCTAACGGCGATGGACCGTATGCAAGAGATGTGGGGAAACCTACATCTAAGTGAAGAGGAGGGAGACGAAATTGTGTTAGAAGACAAGACAATATCAGAAGCATTGGGAGTCAATCGCTTGTAATGGAAAGGGAGGTACTTCTAGAGCAAATCTTGGAACTAGCAGTGATCTAGTTTTGACTAAAGAGCAAGTGGAAGGGGATTCAACTGGGACTACTCAACAACAATATGGCATTGTCAAACCTACGGATTTGGTGGAAAATATGGTCGTTTCTAGGGGTGGCATGCTAGACCCTGAAGTCCAAAATAAAGTGGCGGGAACTCAGATGGCGCCAAACCATCTTGAAGTCCTTACCTTATCTCTTGGCTTTTTGTCGTCCCTTATTAGAGCATTCTCATTGGATTAGCTAAAAGCTAAATCCAATGAGAATTTAGTTTTTAGGTCATAAAATCCATCACATTGAATTAGCTATATTTCAAATATTTGAAATATAGTTACAGTAAAGTCTAAACTAATTTCCAAATTTAGAACACACTATTCATTCATCAAATCCCTTTTATATTATTTCTCCTTTTAATATCAATTATTTCTCTCTCCATTTTAAATGACAATTGAAAAAATATAATTAGAATACAATTACTAATTAATATATAATATTATGAATAGTAAAATATGATAAAATAAAATAAATTCATAATTAAAAAAATTTTCAAAATTTTCAAAATTATTAATTACTCATTACTATATAATGAATAAATGGATAATCCAATTTGGAGATTTGATGTGAATAGTCAAAGTTAAATTCATCTTATATTATTTTATTGTCATATAATGAAAAAATGGCTATTCCAATGTAGAAATTTATGTGAATGTAATAGTTAAATGCTAAATTCATCTTGCATTTATAAAAAATGTACTTTAATTTAGCTAATCCAATGAGAGTGCTCTTATTAGTGATAGATTTTCAATGGGCTAAACCTAATCAATGGGATGACAAGCGGAATATTTGGCGACACATCAGATGGCACCAAACCATCTTGCAAATTCTCCCCCTTTTTAACCTCTAGGTGTTCTACATCTTGGATATCCTTTTCCACCACTAGGAGATCCTCCCCTGATTGCGGCAAACTACCCTCGCCCATATTTTTTTCTTGTCAACCATCATCTTGTGCTTCTTCTTTTATTTATTTATTTATTTTTTCACCCTTACAATTCTTAATGCTATGTCCTTGCACCATACAACGTTGACAACATGTCGGGAGGGTTTCATACACAACTTATTGAAACCAACTATTCTGATTTTGAGGAATCCCAATCCAGAAACCAGGGATCGAATCAACGACCGCATCCATTTCAACACACACAAATGAGCACTGTCTGTTCTTGTTGCACATTTAGAACTATTATCTCGACGCTGAAACTTTTCCAACGGACTCACGATATTATGAAGAAACGCCTCATGGTAATAATTTGGTGGTAAACCAGGGAGGAAAACCCAAACTGACACAAAAGACGGTTCATTCTCTTCACAAAAATCTGTCGCGAGTCCAATGAAATACCCTATAAGGCACATCTTCAACATCACAAGACTCACGAGCAAAGGCCTTCATGAAATCCTCTTCATTAGCAAACCACACAAAGACATTTTGAAGCTTCCTCATAGAAGAAATCACAGGTTGATGAGCAAGACTCCATCGATTTCGAATAAAAGATCGTATCACATCCAAGGAAGGTCTTTGACGTAGAAACTCCAACACCAAAGAAAGTTTAAACGGTTGAGCCGAAAGAGCAATTTATTCTTTGGAAAAAACCACACATACATCCCCATCTACTACCTTCGACGCACTCCATGGAACCACCACCTCCGGCAGAGGTTGAGGAGTCTATGCCACCATGTCAACAAATGAACGACCTTGTGAAGCTGACACCATAGGCCCACCCAGGGCGACAACAGCCATGCAAATCCTAGGAGCCCCTAGAAAGGAAACTCACAGTCACCAAAATCGCCAGAAATTTGTAGAGCAAATTCAAAAACAACATTTGTATAGACTTTAGCTATAGTTTATATAAATTCTAGACATTTTATATGAGTATATATGATCAAACGTATGAAAATGTATTTACAAAAAATACATATTATAATTTATTATGGGAAAATGTATTTATCCTTGATATAATATATATATATCAAAAGTAAGTTTATATTAATAACTTAATATTAATGTTTATATTTAAGATTAAAATTTTATGTTATATTAATTTATGTTATAAGATTAAAATTTATATATTATATGAAATGTTATATAACATAAGATTATAAGATTAATTCTATGTGATATCACATGTTATATTAATTTTATGTTATAAGATTAATAGACATAAATAATAAGATTAGAATTTCATGTATATTAATTAGTAATTTAGCATATAATATCTAATATAATACAAAAAATTATAAATATATATTCTGGTTTGATTCAGTTTAAACCGACTTTCAAAATATAAAAATTGGTACCGCACTGGACCACTTACAGTTCGGTCTAGTTCAATCGAGTTTTTGGCTTTTTTTTCTACACCCCTACTGTTGAGCTGACCTTCAAATTTACACCACGCAATGTAAGTGAAACTGTAAGGCCCAATGATGTGAGGCCCGGTCCCGTGAACAAGGCCTAGCCTTTCTTGGAGAGCTTGATACGGCGCCGTTTTGGGTGAGTTTTTCTTCTTTATCAGCTTCCTTCCCGATTGTTTCTCCCCCTCTTTCTCTTTTGATTTTCATTGTTTTTCATTTCCAGCCGTCTCTCACTCACCCATTACCCATCTTTCCCTCCCCCGATTCTTCTCTCCCTTCGTCGGTTAATGTTTCGTGAGTCCGAGTTTCATGCCCTACCATTTCTCCATCTTCTTTTCCCTCACAATCGGTTTCTCTCTCAAAGTCGATGCCCTCTCTCTTACTCCTCTTTTTTTTTTTTTTTTCTGTGTTTCCTGCGTTGATTTTCCAGGTGGAGTTCCTGCAATTTTTCCCTCACTGATTTTCCCTTTAGACGCTCACTCACTCTCGTTTCTCTCTTGTTCTCTCCTGTCTGCGAAATAGATAACCTCAGTGCCAAAGGGTTGATGTCGAGCCCTGTTGAACGAAGGTAAGACCCTCTCTTTGTTTCACCAATGCCACACACACTCTGATTTTGTTCTCCCTTTTCCTCGACCACTCTCACTCATCTGCGATTTTTTTCTAGTTAATTCCTGGTGTTGTGTTTTTGGGTTGAAAAGAAAAGTTACACATGTTGCCGAGAGTCCCTCACGTCGGTAAGTTTTCTCTTTTCTCTTTCCCGCTCTAAGAAGAAAGAATTGTGATTTGTGGTTTTATGCTTTGGAAATAAATAGTAGTGAATTCTTTGGGTGCCGATTAACATTTAGAAGTGTTGGATTTTCTCTTTTGTGGAATTGTGAATGGAGAAAAATGCTTGAAGTGTAGTGTTGTTTGGGTTGAGTTGTTGGTGGTGGTTGCTTGGAGTTATGGGCTGCTGAAATGGGCTTGATTTATTGATTATCTACGTTGACGTTGGTTTTGGTGGGTGTATAGGCCAATATTGAAGTTGGTATATGGTATGTTGGGTTGAAGTGTGGGCTGTCCGGATTATTATTTGGATGTGTGAGTGAGTTATTTTGCTGATAGATGGTTTAGAATTTGGGTCTTAATTTTTAGATCGAAATTGTGTTGTTGGTCTTTAATACTTAGTTTGTATATTTTATTTTATGAATAGGTGACGAGACTGATAGAGGTCATTTTCAAGGCATAGATAATACGCTGCAAGAGTTAGGTAAGCGGGGTTTTTATGCTAGATTTGCATAAAAAAGGAAAATGAACTATGGTTGGTTTGTAAAAATGTGCATGATATGTTTTTAAAAGAAAATATGAAAACAACCTCAGTATATGTGTTTTGCATTCACCCATGAAAATCTATATGAAAGAGAAAAATGCTTTTTGACATGAATAGTGTGGACATGAGCTATATTTGACATGTTTCTGAGATGTACAAAAGAGCGAATATGAAAATTAAGATTTTTATACATGTGATATGAAATGTTTTAGATCTGTTATTGATATCTGAAAATGATATGCACGTGGTTTGATCTGATGTGGATATGAAAAACTTTTGTCATACTTATCTGTTTTGATTCTGATTCTGAATATGGTTATAATATAATGATACTAGTTCACGTGATATGTTTGGTACTGACATGATATGATATGATATGAGTGCACCCACTTTGGAAACAAAGTGGTCTTTTATGTGTCATTTCCTATGTGCACTCTCGGGGCTTCGAGATTGAAAAAGGGGAAGTTTCACAATACGATACTGCCTGATTTGGCCACTGGGGATAGTACAACCCTACAACGGGGGTTAAACATGGTATATGATATGATACGATATGATATGATAAAATGAAGATGTTCAGTTATGTTATGTCAAAGTATTATTGAATATGAAAATGGTTTATGAATATGAAAAGATTGAAATGTCACTCTGATTTTTCTGATAATACGTTTTGAGATATGCATATGAAAATAAAATGTTTTGCTTCTGCATACCAATCTTTCTAAAAAGGGCTCATGTTTACACACTAGTACAGGTTTTCTGCTTATTGAGTTGTTGATAACTCACCCCTTATCTTCATTATTTTTCAGATGATATTGATGACCTAGCTGGAGGTCAGGAATAGAAATTGGAGCTTGATTAGATATGGATAGAAGGTCGAGTATCTAAGGGTACCATTGTTAGAATAAGGGTTTGACTTGAGTATTTGAAGTTCTTTATGTTATTTAGATCTATTGAGACTTAAGATGTATCAGTTTATTACGTTAAGATTTAATTATGTTTTGCTTTAGTAGGACCTATGGTTTTATCAGTTTGGTATGTTATCACTACCTGGAGATTTTAGACCCCTTGATTTATTATTATTGCAGTAAAGACTTTGTGGAGTTTGAAATGTGTTTATTTAGAAGATATGTGATTGATTTTGCTTATGAAGTCTTTGGAGAGTTTTAGATGTGTTGGGAGACATGATTATAAGTGACATGTAGTAATTCTCCAACCCACTCGGGTATGGGGCGTTACATTTTGTATCAGAGCCAGGTTTCCACCCATGGCAGAATGGATAGCACGAGGCAACTTCCAGCATACTACTACGCCTGCACGGGTTTTTGCTCTGACACCTGGAGAGGCTGAGGATAGGAATGATGTGATCATTGGTATGACTTCTTTGTTTTGATCTAAGATATTAATCTGTTGGTTGATGTTAAGACTTGGAAATTTTAGTTCATGAATGATGTTAATTATGATCATAGGTACTCTTTCTTTGTTTTCTAATAACGCTATTGTGTTATTTGACTTGGGAGTGACACATTCTTTTGTTTCCACGGCTAACTCTAGATTTTGCACTTTAGAAACTGAAAAGTTAAAGCACAAGTTAGTGGTCACGACCCTAACTGGAAATTCGGTAGTCTGTAATGAGATTCTACCGGGGTGCCCTTTATCTATAGAGGGAAGACTAATGCCAGCAGATTTAATAGTGTTTCACATGATTGGGTTTGATGTGATTTTGTGTATAGATTGGTTGGCTTCCTACCAAGCCAGTATTGATTGTTTAAAAAAAGAAGTGGTTTTTAGACCCCCAAAAGAAAGTGAATTTCGGTTTACAGGGTCGAAAGTGAGGTTGCTTCCCCCCATCATATCTGTCATTCAGGTTGGAAAAGTTTTACGTGATGGTTGTCAGGGATTCTTAGCCTGTGTGATAGAAGCACCAAAAGAGGAGTTGAAGTTAGAAAAGATACCTGTTGTGAGTGAATATCCAGAGGTTTTCCCAAAAGATTTATCTGGACTTCCACCCGAGCGGGAGGTGGAGTTTGCTATTGAAATAGTCCCAGGCACGGCACCCATTTCGAAAGCACCTTATCGAATGGCGCCATCTGAATTAGTGGAACTCAAGGAGCAGTTGCAAGATTTGTTGGACAAGGGTTTCATCAGGCCCAATGTATCACCTTGGGGAGCTCCAGTTTTCTTTATGAAGAAGAAGGATGGATCGATGAGAATGTATATTGGTTATAGGGATCTCAATCGGGTAACCATAAAGAATAAGTACTCGCTACCCCGTATAGAAGATCTATTTGATCAGCTTCAGGGTGCTCATGTATTTTCAAAGATTGATCTTTGATTGGGTTACCATCAATTGAAGATCAGGGCAGAAGACGTTGCTAAGACGGCTTTCAGGACCCGATATGGCCATTATGAGTTCTTGGTCATGCGTTTTAGCCTGACTAACGCCCCAACAGTATTCATGGATTTGATGAACTGGGTGTTCCATGAATTTTTGGATAAGTTTGTGGTTGTTTTTATCAATAATATACTGATTTACTCCATAAGCAAGACTGAGCATGAAGAACATTTGAAGTTGGTACTTGGGACACTCAGACATAAAAAGTTGTTTGCTAAATTGAAGAAGTGTGAATTTTGGCTTGATTCAATCACCTTTTAGGGGCATGTAGTTTCAAAAGATGGCATTTCAGTGGACCCAGGAAAGGTGGAAGCAGTAGTTAATTGGTCTGCACTGAAGAATGTTCATGAGGTTAGAAGTTTCTTGGGATTGGTGGGTTATTACCATCGATTCATTGATGGTTTCTCCAGGATAAAAGTTCCTCTCACTGCACTCACCAGGAAGAATAATAGTTTGAATGGACAGCAAAGTGTGAAGAAAGCGTCCAGGAGTTGAAACAGAGATTAGTGACAGCTCCGGTGTTAACAGTCCCCACGACTAGAGGTGGATTTGTAGTCTATAGCGATGCATCAAGGCTTGGTTTGGGGTGCATATTGATGCAACATGGGAAGGTTATAGCTTACGCCTCACGCCAATTGAAAGTGTATGAGCAGAATTATCCCACACATGATCTGGAACTCGCGTCACTCATTTTTGCACTTAAGATTTGGAGACACTATCTGTATGGGGAAAAGTGTGAAATTTATATGGATCACATGAGTTTGAAATATTTATTCACCCAAAAGGAATTAAATATGAGGCAGAGAAGATGGCTTGAGTTGATCAAAGATTATGATTGCACCATCAATTATCAACTAGGCAAAGCTAATGTTGTAGCCAACGCCTTAAGTAGGAAGTCAATAGGACCGACAGTTGCAGCCCTTACTACTCAACATAGGTTGTTAATGGACTTAGAAAGAGCCGGTATTGAGGTCATCACTAGTGATACAAATACTTTCATGGCCAGTTTGATAGTTCAACCAGCCTTGATAGATATAATCAAAGATGCTCAGAAAGTGGACTCAGGGTTGGTGAAGCTAGTGGAAGAAGTCGGGAACGACGACAAATCTGATTTTAGCGTTTCCGAGGATGGAGTTTTGAGGTAGATTATGCGTACCTGCTAATGATGAACTAAAAATGGTAATTCTTGAAGAAGCACACCGTTCTTTGTACACAGTTCACCCAGGGAGTACCAAGATGTATCGGGACTTGAGAGAGTCTTTTTGGTGGAATGGTATGAAAAGAGAAATTGCTAAATTTGTGGAACAGTGCCTAACTTGCAAACAGGTGAAGGCGGAGCATTAGAGACCAGCAGGATTATTACAGTCACTCCATATTCCAGAGTGGAAGTGGAAGCATATCTCCATGGACTTTGTGCCAGGCCTACCAAGGACATTGAACGGACAAGATGCCATATGGGTGATTGTGGATCGCTTAACGAAGACCACTCGTTTTGTGCCCATTAATGTTTCTTATAAATTGGAGAAACTAGCTGAGTTGTACATGCAGGAGATAGTGAGGTTGCACGGAGTACCGGTATCCATTGTGTCGGATAGAGACCCTCGTTTCACTTCCAAGTTCTGGCTAATCTTACAAGAGGCAATGGGTACTAAGTTAAGTTTCAATACTGCTTTTCTTGATGGACAGTCAGAAAGGACTATTCAGATCTTAGAAGACATGTTGAGGGCATGTGTGATGGATTTTAAGGGAACTTGGATGCGACATTTACCATTGGTCGAGTTTGCTTATAATAATAGTTTCCAGGCAAGCATTGGGATGGCACCCTACGAGGTTTTGTATGAGAGAATGTGTAGATCTCCATTGTATTGGGATGAAGTAGGTGAAAGGAAACTTTTGGGGCCAGAGATTATTCAATAGACCACAGAGAAGATAGATACCATTCGTGCTAGTACGAAAGCAGCTTAGAGCCGACAAAAGAGTTATGTAGATAAATGTCACCTCCAGCTAGAGTTTGAGGTGGGAGATAAAGTATTTTTGAGGATCGCACTGATGAAATGAGTTATGAGATTCGGAAAGAAGGGTAAGTTGAGCCCAAGATATATTGGACTGTTTGAGATTCTTGATCAAATTGGAGTGGCTTATAGGGTGGCTCTACCATCGGCATTCTTGGGAGTGCATAACGTGTTTCATGTGTCTATGATGAGAAAGTACATCCATGACTCCACCCACATTATAGATCATGAACCCCTTCAGATTCAAGAGGATATGGCCTACACTGAGGAACCAGTGCAGATTTTGGACAGGAAAGAGAAAGTGTTACGGACTCGAACTATCCCTTTGGTTAAAGTGTTGTGAAATAATCATGTTATCAGCGAAGCGTCTTGGGAATTCAAGGAAGAGATGCGAGTTAAGTATCCTCACTTGTTCGAAGAGAATTTTATAGCTTGTAGCAAATTCCGATGACGTAATTTTTGTAAGGGGAGGAGGATGTAAGGCCTAGTGATGAGAGGCCCGATCCCGTGAACATGGCCCAGCCTTTCTTGCAGAGCTTGATACGGCGCTGTTTTGGGTGAGTTTTTCTTCTTCATCAGCTTCCTTCCCTATTGTTTCTCCCCCTATTTCTCTTTCGATTTTCTTTGTTTTTCGTTTCTAGCCGTCTCTCACTCACCCATTATCCATCTTTCCCTCTCCCGATTCTTCTCTTCCCTTCGTCGGTTTCTGTTTCGTGAGTCCAAGTTTCATGCCCTACCATTTCTCCATCTTCTTTTCCCTCACAATCGGTTTCTCTCTCAAAGTCGACGCCCTCTCTCTTACTCCTCTATTTTTCTGCATTTCCTGCGTTGATTTTCTAGGTGGAGCTGCTGCGATTTTTCCCTCATTGATTTTCCCTTTAGATGCTCAGTCATTCTCGTTTCTCTCTTGTTCTCTCCCGTCTGCGAAGTAGATAACCTCAGTGCCGAGGGGTTGATGCCGAGCTCTGTCGAATGAAGGTATGACCCTTTCTTTGTTTCACCAACGCCACACACACTCTGATTTTGTTCTCCCATTTCCTCGTCCAATCTCACTCATCTGCTATTTTTTTCTAGTTAATTCATGGTGCTGCGTTTTTGTGTTTTTATGCTTTGGAAATAAATAGTAGTGAATCTCCTTGGGTGCCGATTAACATTTAGAAGTGTTGGATTTTCTCTTTTGTGGAGTTGTGAATGGAGAAAAATGCTTGAGGTGTAGTGCTGTTTGGGTTGAGTTGTTGGTGGTTGCTTGGAGTTTTGGGCTGCTGAAATGGGTTTGATTTATTGATTATCTGAGTTGACATTGGTTTTGGTGGGTGTATAAGCCAATATTGAAGTTGGTATATGGTATGTTGGGTTGAAGTGTGGGCTGTCCAGATTATTATTTGGATGTGTGAGTGAGTTATTTTGCTGATATTTGGTTTGGAATTTGGGTCTTAATTTTTAGATAGAAATTGTGTTGTTGGTCTTTAATACTTAGTTTATATATTTTATTTTATGAATAGGTGAAGAGACTGACATAGGTCATTTTCAAGGCATAGATAATACACAGCAAGAGTCATGTAAGCGAGATTCATATGCTAGATTTGCATAAAAAAGGAAAATGAACTATGGTTGGTTTGTAAAAATGTGCATGATTTGTTTTTAAAAGAAAACATGAAAACAACCTCAGTATATGTGTTTTGCATTCACCCATGAAGATCTATATGAAAGAGAAAAATTCTTTTTGACATGAATAGTATGGACATGAGCAATATTTGACATGTTTCTGAAATGTACAAAAGAGCGAATATGAAATTGAGATTTTTATACATGTGATATGAAATGTTTTGGATCTGTTATTGATATCTGAAAATGATATGCACGTGGTTTGATATGATATGGATATGAAAATTCTTTGGCATACTTATCTGTTTTGATTCTAATTCTGAATATGGTTCTAATATAATGATACTAGTTCACGTGATATGGTTGGTACCAACATGATATGATATGAGTACACCCACTTTGGAAACAAAGTGGTTTTTTATGTGTCATTTCTTATGTGCACACTCGGAGATTCGAGATTGATAAAGGGGGAGTTTCACAATACGATACTGCCTAGTTTGGCCATCGGGGATAGCACAACCCTACCACGGGGGTTAAACATGGTATATAATATAATACGATATGATATGATAAGATGAAAATCTTCAGTTATATTATGCTAAAGTGTTCTTGAATGTGAAAATGGTTTATGAATATGAGAAGATTGAAATGTCACTCTGATTTTTCTGATAATACATTCTGAGATGTGCATATGAAAATAAAATGTTTTGCTTCTACATACCAAACTTTCTAAAAATGACTCATGTTTACATACTAGTATAGATTTTCTGCTTACTGAGTTGTTGATAATTCACCCCTTATCTTCATTATTTTTCAGATGATATTGATGACCCAACTGGGGGTTAGGAATAGAAATTGGAGCTTGACTAGATATGAATAGAAGGTCGAGTACCTAAGGGTACCATTGTTAGAAGAAGGGTTTGACTTGAGTATTTGAAATTCTTCATGTTATTTAGATCTATTGAGACTTAAGATGTATCAGTTTATTACGTTAAGATTTAATTATGTTTTGGTTTAGTAGGACCTAAGGTTTTATCAGTTTGGTATGTTATCACTACCGGGAGATTATGGACTCATTGATTTATTATTATTGCAGTAAAGACTTTGTGGAGTTTGTAATGTGTTTATTTAGAAGATATGAATCGATTTTGCTTATGAAGTCTTTGGAGATTTTTAGATGTGTTGGGAGACACGTTTATAAGTGACATATAGTAATTCTCCAACCCACTCAGGTATGGGGCATTACAGAAACACATCATCATCCAATTGGGCTATAAAGTATTTATGTTGTGGTAAAACATTAAACCATGATGCACTTAATTATGCCCCTTTGGGTAATGAAACCATCTTTCTCTAGTGTTATGATCTGTCATTACAGCCTAACATTGGAAAAGATGATGTAAAGCAACCATCTTCTCCCACGGTTATGCTATCACAGTACTTCAACATTTTACCCACGGTCTCTAATCCAGATTTTGTTATTCATTACAAATCAAACTGAGAGCTTTCTCCTTGACTCTTCAATGTCTTCATACAACCTTAAAATCCTACATTTTATCCAGAATTTCTAGTGAAAAGGAAAGATCATATATCATATTCTACAAGGCCAAGTTAACTGTGTTCGGTTTTTGAGAATGTCATGAGCTGAAAGATGTCTTAATAAAGCTTTCACACTACAAGAAAATTGCTTATTTGTAGCCATTTAATTCCTGCGAAATGACTATTTACAGCCAAAATGAGTCTGTTTTGGTCACAAATAACATTTTCGCCGTAATTAAACGGCCACAAAAGCCCATTTTTCTTGTAGTGGATCAGTCTTTCATATAATAGAGCATTAAAATCACAAAGTAATATTCAATTTCTATCATAACATATATACATGAAGTCTAATTTAGATATCTGATATACTTACTAGTTACCAAGTGTCCTTGGCTTGTTATTGAGTTTTTTGAATTCCTCGGTTTCTCATGTGTGGCCTGTGTAAAAATTATTTATGTATAGTTTAAATATTTGGAAGTACGCTTTTAATCTTATGAATTTTGTAAATTCTAGTTTACCCTTAATTCTCTATTTAGTTAGGGCTTTACAATACATTCTATGGGATTTCGATTTTTCCCTGTAAATTCTACTCCATTTGTATATTTCATGTTCCAATGTTAGAATGTTACTATCGTTGCATCTAGATAAAAATGACATTTTTAAATAATGTTCACTCCGGAGTGCTCATAAAAATGAGCACAATCATTAGGATCCTAACGTTTGTGCTCATAAAAAAAATGCCGGAATACCTTTACTAATGGTTTACTATATTGATATTTTGACCTCTAGAGTCTAGGTCTAAGCAGGGTCAGCTGAATGGTAAGACCATTTAGACCATTGCCTAAAGCCCCCACCCTATATATGTAAGGCTCCCAAAAATAAAAGTGACGTGTCTTTTTTTTTTTTAATTTTATTGAAAAAATAAAAACCATTTCATTAAATAAAATTTTAAAGAATTTTTATATTCTTCAATGTGTGCAACGTCCCATAATACTAAATTTAATATTTAATACAATGACTTATTTATATTTTTAAATAAATTTTTAAAGATCTTGCTAAATTGAGGTACAAAATTTATATTGAGACATCATTTTAAGTTGTTGTATTAAATATAAATTAAAAAAAATATGTAATGATTTTAAATAAAATCTCGTTTTATTGAAAATTTTGAAAAAATTCCATATAATAATTTATATTTTATTGTATTATAATTAGACTCATTTAAATTGAGTTCTACTGTATATAATCACTTTTGTATATTTTTTATGGGTTTTGCTACACAACCTCCACCACACTCCACACTCCACCATTTTTTTAATTTTTAAAATTTTTAATATTTTTTTTAAATTTTTTTTTGAGTTTATTTTTTTAAAATTATTTTAAATTTTCTATTTATTATTCATATAATAAATATTTAATAAAAGAAAAAAATAATAAAAGTTAAAAATAATATGGAGTGTAGAGTGTTAGGAGGTTGAGAAGATTTATTCATAAATTTATAATTATATTTTGTTGTTGTTGTGCTGTATAGGTCTTGTACGGTCTATGAAAAAAGTACGAGTCTCTGGGAATTTAAATGATGTGTCTATAAAATTTTATATTAACTCATGATTAGGTCCACAAGGCCGGCTGTGAGATCTGAGACGGCTGTTCACTGATCTCATCTTTTCATAAAAATAAAAAATAAAAAAAAAGTATGAAGGCTGGCTTACAACATTTAATGCCCTGCTCACAACCTAGCACGTACGACTAGTGTCCCCTCCCTTGATACATGTAAAAAGTGAGCTTATTTACTATCGATCATGAGTCGACGTTGAGCCTTCTTATTTAGAACTCGACCGGGGTTTAACAAGAAACGGATGCACTCACTCCAACATGGGAAATTTCGCTGTATATGAAGCAAATTATACGTCGTCGATCGGTGAAACTCTGTCGTCCATACTCTCGAAGCGTGCACGAGAGGCTAATTCCTGAAAAGCCTCCACGATTTTCTCAGTGCATGGCACAATGTCGATTAGAATTAATCCGACTGCAGCAGTTGGTATAATCTCTCGGAGATTTGCATTGTCCCAACGGGAAGTCATGTTGAGCATGGACATGAGATTCTCGGCTGCAATTTTTGAGTTTTCAATATGGTAATTAATTACTGATGTTGACCGTCTCATTTTTTTGATCGCTGATGCTAATTCCTTCAGTGCTTTGCCAGATTCTGAACAAATCTTTGTGCATGGCTCATGAATTTCTCTTCGGAACTCGGTGGGTGTCTGTAGTGATGGCAAAAGATAGGTCACTGAAGAAATTCAGACTCGAAATAGAAGAGGAAAAAAGGTCTGATATAAATGCAAGAGTCTCAATCAATTGCAGAAAAGTCTTATGTACATAAGAACTTTGGCTGTCAAAGAGAGGACTATCTGTTTAGGAAATGAGTATTTCTGACTTACAGCTTGGATCTCAAAGTACTTGAGATAGCTGTTGAGGTCTTCAATTTTGTAGGCACACTGCTGAGTCAAGGCTCCAACTTTAAGGTAACGATTCCAAGGATGACGGAACCCAAAACGATAGTGCCAAAATTCCCATCTCGCTAAATTGGCCTGAAAATCCAAAAATAGCAATGATACAAACTCGGAAAGATTGAATCAATTAGTGGAAATTAATTCAAGTAACACCTCCTTTCTTTTTTTGTTTTTCTTTGCTGGAGACAAATTTAAGAACATCATGAGGTTGACAACGTTGTTATACCCGTACGTACCATAGCTTCTTCCTTGTCTTTAGAAGTCAGAACGCTTTTATACCCGTGAAGAAATGATTTATCATCATCCGTGGAATGCCCTTCCTCTGACAATCTGAAGTATTCCCTACCAAATCCTGTAACTTTGAATCGGTCAAAAATCTGAAGTATTCACTAGAACACGAAGAAACCAAAAAAGAAACATATATATTTATATATATATATATATGTATATATATATATGACTTGTAAAGTTTGTTTCGTTGTAGCTTGGAAGAATACCTTCTAAGAAATTCCCAAGCTTTTCCAAATTGTTAGCTATTTGGTTCTGCAGACTCTCTCCAATCCAGACAGGGCGTACACAGATGCATACAATGATAGCAATAAAGCAACCAATGATGATTGTGTATAGCCTCTGGCAGGCCATATCTAGAATCTCATCGTCTTGGTAACTCGATACAGATACCAAGCAGAAAGTCAATATGAATATCATCAGTCCATAATCGTATCTTGCCTTCAGTGCAGGGAAGAATCTCATAAATGTTACCGTTGCAACTGCATGCATCACGTCTCAACCATGAAATTAACCAGTTTGGATGATTGTGAAGTAAATATTAAATAATAGAGTACTATTATATTAACACAACAATGGACTATGTATTTACCTATTATAAAGACTAAGATTCCAAGTACTATGGGTTGTCCCGTCCCATCGAAGAGAGTTGCCACCTGATCAACTCCGACAGCTAGCGCACCACCGGACAACGTTGCCAGCATCCTGTTTAGGCCTTTTCCCAATGTTGCTCCTATAAATGATGGGAAAGAAAAGTTCAGCATCAGAATTTCATGTCTCCAATTCAGGATTTGGTGTGCAATAATTAGTTTCTCTTAGTTTTTAAATTCATATAAATGCGACAAGAATTCTGGTAGATATATAACTCTCATGCTTACCAACTGAAAACTCGAAGACTAGAACGACGGTTAAAACCGCCCATATTCCATTTTCACGAAAACGGTCGAAGAGCGGTCGGACATAATAGAACAAGGAAACCAACGTGATAGCCACTCCTACTTTGAGCGAATGGACTATTCTTCGGGGATCATCTTGTCCAAGTTTCTTCATCTTATTTGCAAACCCGACTGCCATAGCCCATAACCTTACAGGCAAGGCCTTGAGCCATTCCCATGCACGAGTGAAAGGTCCAACATTTTCAAAATTTGTAGAAGCAATATTATCCATTGCTCTGGGTTGAAAGGAAAGATTACAGAAGTGGAGAGATAATATAATACGAGAAATTAAATCCCTACAAGAGTACTAACAAAAGCTATATATCTGATGTGTGGCAAAAGTGTTTTATTGAAAGCCAAACCCAGAACTCTCTAATATATACGTAGAAACCTTGGTCGGAACAATACTGCATATGACAATTTTTATGAACTGTCTAAGAGTTTGAACGAGAGAGAGAGAGAGAGAGAGAGAGAGAGAGAGAGGTTGGGTGGTGAACCTAGAGCTGGCAGGTGGTTCTGACTGTGCTTGGGGAGGGAGGGACCTCTCCCATTTATAAGTGAGAAACGCTGCTTGTGACTGTACAACATGTCACAAATTTCATATACATGACCGCCCAAAAAAACAAAGGAGGGTGGAGGTCATGATCAATCTGGTGGCTGTAATTGATTCTGACTGGGCATTGGGGGGAGTACTTGACCCAGCTGACCTTGAGCCATTTTGTTTCAAATAGGTCCAACCAATGACATGATCACACATACCAACTTTTATTTTTTTCAAATGTGAAGGTTATTTGTGTATTCCAGGAATATGCTATCAAATCCAAATCTGTGAACTGTGTTTTTAAGAAAGAGTAAGTCTTGCTCAGCATCATCATCAGCTGGTATATTTGTGAGAGCCAACAATTGGTTTCTGAAGGTCAGACGTTTAAATCGTGTTTGGGTGTGAAACCCTGCAATAAAAACATACAGCCAATTCATGACCTACATGCGTGCAACCCAGCCTAGTCCACGACGTACCTTTAAAAAGAAAAGAGCGGGGCTACTCATTTTGAAGGCTAGGCGAGTTTGGCTTTTTTATTTATATTTCTTTATCATTTAAAAATATTTTTAAATAATATAAAAAAAATATTAATATACTAATTATCAATTCCTTAACTATTAAGTAAAAAAAAATTAAAATACATAAGATGTAAAAACGAGTAAACAAAGTTGAATGGACAAAATAACATTAAAAAAAAAAAAAAAAAAAAGTTAATTAAACCCGACGGTAGGGTTTAGATGATGAAATGGGCACAAAACTTGTACTGTATGCAGCCAATATTTCTCGTTTCTCGTTGTTTAGTAGAAACCTCTATCGAACAATGTAAAACCTTCCAAATAATCCTGAGACTTGGAGATCATTACAGCATATACATGCCATTAGAATTATTAATATATCCCAACAGTCTGTCACATGATCTGTCTCGTCTCTTTCTTCCGTGGTACTTGATGACTCTGTTCTATGTATCCTTCAACATTTGATAGTTCTTTTGACTTCTGCAACTTCCATCACAATTTCTGTCTTGTTTTAGCGGTCGAATGTTGAACTTTGCGGCCAGTACCATCCCCTTCATTAGAATCTAATTATTCTTTCCTTTTTTTTTTCATATTTCGATTCTAACTTTCTTAAATTTTAAATTAATAATAATATTAAAAAATTATATTCTAATAATATTTTTTTTAACTTTTAATTTTTTATTTAAAATCTTCTCATCTCATTTCTAAATCCAAACCAAATTCTAACTAATGTATGAGGTGGTATATTAATTAGTAGTACTGAATGGTATGTATACTTCATACCTTAAAGGAAAAATTAAGTAAGTATTTTTAAATGAATATGTTATTTAAAAAAAAAAATATAAATAGTTTAAAAAATGATAAAAAATAAAAATAAAAAATAAAAAAAATAAAAGAAAAGTATTTTGAGTGTTCGGAAATTCTAATTCTATGTGGAAGTAGCAACGTCCTACTTTAAATTAAGGCCTAACTGACTTTCTAAATATTATAATATTTTGATCTATTTGTGGGTCAAGTATTCCAAATGATAAGCACTTATGGACGCGCGTACGGGTCTTATGGAGCCAATCTCGCATGATGGGATGGTAAATGTGTACGAAGATTAAAAAGGTCCCGAGTTTTCTTCTTTTTCAGGGAGACATAAGTAGAATTATTGGGCACAGACGGCCGGCAGGTCAATTGACCATTTTTGACTTTGCGCTTTCATTTATGTGGCTTTTGATTTGATCAATTGAATTTAATCTATTTTTAAATTAAATTTAATATCTAAATACTCAAATTTTTAAATTATTAAATTTATTTCAACTTAAAATTTTTTTACACGTAAGACTTATAATTTTTTTTAAATTAAAATATCTTTATACGTAGAATCTTTCATAAAAAGTGATAAATTTATTTTAATATCTAAACATACTTTAAACTCAATTTAGATAGATCTCACATAACTTTCTTTACTACTCAACTCATTACTATTTATAAAAAATTCAACTCAATTTAACTTATATCAACATCTAAACACAACCTAATTATTTAAATTTTACTTATGATATATTCACTTTTCCTCTCTCGCCCACTGTGAGTAGAGGTTTTTCTTTCTCGCCCAATGCGAGTCAGTTTCGTCTCTTTTTCTTTTCACGCATTTTATGTTCGCTTTTGTTTATGATCGGTGGGGCTCATGGCGGAGGATTTGGAAGGTCTGTATGGAAGGTTCTCTTTGACGGAATCTGAGGAATAAGTGGTTTTCATCGATGAAGAGGTGGTTTGCGACTCTGAAACACTATAATAAGGAAGCTTTGAAGCAGATGCTGCGAAGAATTTGGCGCCCTGTGAAGATGATGCGCATTCAAAATCTAGATTCAAACTTCCTGATTGCAGAGTTCGATGATGTTAAGGATAAGGAGAGAGTGGTCAGGGATGGCCCCTGGACGTTTGATAAACAGTTGGTTTTAGTAAAAGATTTTGAGGGTGATCAACAAACGCAAATGTTGTATCTCACTGAGGCATCGTTTTGGGTACGAGTTCACGATCTGCCTCTGATGGCCCGCAATGAGACTGTGGGTAAATTGATCGGAAATGCGCTGGGTATTGTAGAGGAAGTTGATCTCCTGGAGGGGGAACTTGCTTGGGGTGAATACCTGCGGATTCGGGTTCGTATGGATATTACGAAGCCTCTGCTAAGGGGCAAGAAGCTTTGTGTTGGTGCTCGTGTGCCTTATTGGGTAAGATTCTCCTATGAGCGATTACCTGATTTTTGCTACGTGTGTGGGAGAATTGGTCATGGCCAGCAAGATTGTGATCAGCGGGGAAGCAATGACCCGCTTCAGGGTCCTCTTCCTTATGGTCCATGGCTGCGAGGACTGGGTCGTGGAGGAAAAATCACTGAGCGTTCAGGGCGTCCTCCACCATCTGCGGGGGAGGGGGGGCCGGACCCTGGTTCCCGTCAAACATGCACGATTGAAGAGGTAGTTACAGAAGCGGCAATGTTGAAACCCTTGGGTGCTGATTTTTTGGAAATTTCAAATCCATCCATTACGGAAACAAATTCGACTGAGCGAAGTATCCGGGAGTCGGTTGCGGTTAATGTTGCGAATGGTTTGAGGTTCCCGGGTAGCGTGGCGAGTGGGGTTCGTAGTATTGGTTCAGAGATGATGCTAGAATCGTTGGAGGGGGTGAATGACGATAACGTGGGCTAGGCTAAGGAAGGAATTTCTTAGGTGAGTGTGGGCCTTGTCCCACATACCAATCAAATTGCTAGTTCCATGGGTTGTGTGAGTTTTGATAGTAAGGTTATGGGCCCTGGTAAGCAAGGCTTTCAGGGAGAGTTGGGGATTTCTAAAAAGTCAAGTGGGGCACATGGAAAGTGGAAACGGAAGACCCCGGATTTTGTTCACCCAGTCCCAGAATGTTCCGTTTCGGCGAAAGGTAGAAATGTGAAGAGAAAGGTTTCATTATCTCCTTCTTCGGAGATTGCGACTTTAGAGGGGAAGAGGCAGAAGGGTGGGGTTCTCTCGCAGGATGGTGGCGACCAGCTCCTAAAGGTTCGAATTGAAGTATCGGCAGAGGCTAGAGTCCAGCCCTGCCGACAGCCATGAAACTTTTGTGTTGGAATTCCCGTGGGCTTGGGAACCCACAGGGAATTCGAGCTTTACGTGATCTGATCACGAATGAAGATCCCAGTTTGGTCTTTCTTCAGGAGACTAAGCTAAAGGCGCGAGCTATGGAACATTGTAAGTTTCGATTGTACTTAACTCACTGTTTTACGGTTGATTGCGTGGGTAGAAGTGGTGGATTGTCATTATTGTGGAAAGGGGATTTGTGCGTTCGTATTCAATCTTTTTCAATGAATCACATTGATGCTTTGATTCAAGATGGGGATGGGCTCGAGTGGAGATTCACGGGAGTTTATGGAAATCCTGAGGTGGCAAATAGATATCTGACTTGGAATCTAATTAGATGGCTAAGTTCTGGGGTGGATTGTCCTTGGCTTTTAGGGGGTGATTTTAATGAATTATTGCATTTCAATGAAAAGAGGGGGGGTAGACCACGCTCAGAGACCCAAATGGAGGCATTTAGGAATGTTCTATTCGACTGTTCTTTGCGTGACTTGGGGTTTAGAGGTCCAAATTTTACATGGTGTAATGGTAGAGAGGGTACTCGAGCCATTTCTGAGCGTTTGGATAGGTTCTTAGGGAATAATCAATTATGTGCTTTGTTTCCTCAATTTGTGGTTATGCATGGCATGGCAGCTTATTCAGACCACCTACCTGTGTGTTTTGACTCTGAAGAGTTAGAGGGACGAAAAAAGGTAACCAAACTGTTTCGGTTTGAAGCTATGTGGGTGGGTGTGGAGAAATGCTCTCAGATTATTGATCGAGTATGGAATAATGGTGGGAATGGGAGGAGAATGGAGGATGTGATGAGGTCAATGAAGATGTGTGGGGAGCAGCTTTCGGAGTGGAATAAACAGTCGTTTGGGAATGTTTTCAGAATGTTGGACTTGGCAAAGCGTAATTTGCAGCAGGTTCAAGATAGAGATTCATTACAACCCGATAGCGTGGGTGTGACTAAAGCTAGACAAGAAGTTCAGTTATGGCTTGAGAGGGAGGAAGTTATGTGGAAGCAACGGTCTCGGGTCCAGTGGCTTCAAGAAGGTGATCAGAATACAAGGTTTTTTCATTCTCAAGCTAATGGCAGACGAAAGAGGAATTTTATCAAAGGCTTGAAGGATGCAAGGGATGTTTGTAAGGGAAGGTCATCTGAGGGATAGATTAATTGTGGATTTCTTTTCTGAGCTCTTCACTTCTACTCCACAGAGACATCAAGAGGAAGTTTTGGCAAGTGTGCATCAAAGGGTGACACCTGAGATGAATGCAGATCTGTTAAAGCCTTACCATGCAGATGAAGTAAAAGCAGCCCTCTAGCAGATGCATCCTACAAAAGCCCCAGGTCCTGATGGTATGTCCCCCCTTTTTTTCCAAAAATATTGGTCTATTGTGGGTAATTCTGTGACTACTGCTGTGTTGCACACTCTGAATACTGGACATTTTCCTAGAGATCTTAACCATACATTTATCAGCCTCATTCCAAAGAAAAAAACTTGCGAGTTAGTTTCTGATTTTCGCCCAATCAGTCTTTGTAATGTGGTTTATAAGTTGGTCTCTAAGGTTATTGTTAATAGGCTTAATCTTCATCTTCCTGAGGTTATTTCAGAATCTCAATGCGCGTTTGTTAAGGGTCAGCTGATTTCGGATAATGTGTTAGTTGCTTACGAGCTGGTTAATTATCTAAGGCACAAAAGGTATGGTAAAAAGGGTTATATGTCTCTTAAATTGGATATGAGCAAGGCCTACGACCGGGTGGAGTGGAGTTTTTTAGAAAAAATAATGCTCAAATTGGGATTTGCTTATGGTTTTGTGCAACTGGTTATGAAATGTGTGACAATGGTGATTTTTTTTGTTTTGATTAATGGAGAGCCTCATGGCCCTATTACTCCTACTAGAGGGCTTAGGCAAGGGGACCCTCTCTCCCCTTACGTTTTCCTTTTATGTACTGAGGGCCTCACTGCGTTGTTAATTGATGCTGAGAGTAAACAATTAGTCAGGGGAATAAAGGTTTGCCGAGGGGCTCCTGTTGTTAGCCACTTGTTGTTTGCAGATGATAGCATAATTTTCTGTAAAGCTGATGTGCAAATTACCAGGCATATTCAGGGGGTGCTTGAGAAATACGAGGCGGCATCGGGACAAAAAGTGAATAAGGAAAAAACTGCTATGGTTTTTTCAAAGAATGTGGATGCTGGACAACAGCGTGAGTTGTTGAGTTTGTGGGGTGTTAGGACTTTCCAGCAATATGACAAGTATCTTGGGCTGCCTAATTTGGTTGGGAGGTCAAAATCTCTTGCTTTTGTTGATATCAAGAGGAGGGTATGGAACAAATTACAAAGTTGGAAGGAGAAATTGTTATCACAGGGAGGAAGAGAAATCCTTATTAAGGCTGTAGTTTTATCGATCCCTACTTATGCTATGTCATGTTTTCAATTACCTTTGGGTTTATGTAGGGAATTGGAAGGAATGATGTCTCGGTTTTGGTGGGGACAGAGGGGCAATGAACAAAAAATGCATTGGTTAAGCTGGAGGCATTTATGTGTGTCAAAATTCAGAGGGGGGATGGGGTTTAAAAGTTTACACACTTTTAATATGGCTCTCTTAGCTAAACAAGGTTGGCGCCTCTTACAAAATGAGGGTTCTTTACTGCACAGGCTTTATAAAGCTAAATATTTTCCCAATAGTACTTTCTTTCAAGCAAAGTTGGGTTTGAATCCTTCTTACGCTTGGAGGGGGATTTTTGCAGCAAAGAAATGGTTATTCGAGGGATGTAGATGGCGGGTTGGGTCTGGAGCATCTGTTTCTATTTGGAAGGATTCTTGGGTTCCAGGTTATAAATTCTTAAGAAGGTGTACTGAGAATGATGGGTTTCTTGCTTCTCAAGAGGAGGCAACCGTGGATAGCCTTATCTGTCCGGAAACAAGAAATTGGAAATTTGATACTGTTAGAGCTCTCTTTGATCCAATGGTAGCTGAAGAAATTTTGAAGATTAGATTGCCTTTTATATCTTGTAGTGATAAATGGATATGGTCTGAGGAAGTAAGTGGCTGTTTTACTGTGAAAAGTGCTTATAGGTTTTTTCAAACTTTGAGGTGGCGGGAGATGGCTGAATCATCTAGCTGGGTGCAAGATCGACTCATGTGGAAGAAACTATGGAAGATGAATGTATCACGGAAGATTAAAACTTTTGCATGGCGAGCTTGTAGGAATATTTTGCCTACACTCCAAAATCTGAGGTATAGAAAAATTGAAGTGGAAGGGGGTTTCTATTTCTGTGGAGAGAGGAATGAAGATGTTACTCATGCATTGTTGTTCTGTCCTCAGTTAAGGGAGATGTGGCGGCGGTTTGGTCCAATAGGCTTCAAGTTTCAACATGGAAAAAGCTTGATGGATAATGTAAAAGGTGTGTTAAGTTTTGGTAGTGAAGCAGATTTTACCCTCATGTTTGTAAGCTGTTGGGGTATGTGGTTTCGACGAAATAAATTGAAGATGGAAAGTGAGCTGATCACCCCCTTTGCAGCAGCAAATATGGCTATCTCTTTGTACAAATCTTTCTCAATTTTAAAGGCTTCAAATGTTGCAGACGGGAAGAGCCTGTACAAGTGGAGATCACCTCCTTCTGATTTTCTGAAGCTCAATGTTGATGGGGCGGTCTTTCCAGAGTACAAAAAGGCTGGGATTGGCATGGTTTTACGTGATAGTACGGGCAAGGTGGTGATGGCAGCAACTGTCGCTGAACCTGCAGTGAATGAACCATCTACCATTGAGTTACTTGATGTTCTTCGGAGACTACAAATGTGTCTTCCATTAGGCATCCCAAAATTAATTGTTCAGTCTGATTGTCTGCTGATTGTGCAAGAGCTAAAAGCTGTCCAGGAGTCTTTTTCTTTTAATGGTAATTTAAGCAGAGAGGTAAAGAGTCTAATGTGCCTTTTCCAAGAAGTGATAATTGAGCATGTATATCGGGAAGGCAATGGTGTGGCTCATTGTTTAGCTAGGTATGCTTGGAATGTTTTGGATGTTCAGATGTGGTGGGGTGCTATCCCCGAGTTTGCTGATCAGACCTTGTGGTTTGATCATGATGTCTTGTAAGGTTGCTTTGAGATAGTGAAATGAATTTGTTTCTGTTTATCAAAAAAAAAAAAAAAATTATTTAAATTTTATGGACCAGCATTGGCAGTACTAGTAGCTAGACGTTGCTATAGGACGAAAAAATGAAAACGAGATCCAATTTGGATATTTTTTGGAAGTGTTTGAAATCATCACGAGGCCGATACTTAATTGGGAAGGCATGAAATATTTAAGGAGAAATGTTTTGGATTCTTAAAAAGTGTACCGAATGAATGAATTATTTATTTATTTTTATTTAGTAGTTAAGAAAGTAATTTTTTTTAATGATATTGTAAATTTTTTATTTTTTTAAAAATATTTATGATGATTAAACAAAATACATACAAAAATAAAAAAATAAATATATTTTTCGAGACAATCATTCGGAACATTTTTTCGAAAAGTGCTCGTATTTAAGATGGAAGTTAAGAATTCGATGTACGTACGTATCCATCACGAGAAACGTCGGAAATTTTGTAAGTCAGCATCGACTTATATTTATCTAACTATTAGAGCTAGCCCACTTCAAATGTACATGAATTTCTCTTCTCATTGCTTACGAGCTTACCAGGTTATTAGAGTCTCCGCAATAACGTACTTTTAGTGTTGAAAATTCAAGATGTACATAATTATATGGTTGCTCTAACTGAAAACTCGAATTAAAAGACGTCATTAATTTGCTTTTTAATAATTAATAAAACATGCCTAACATTTTCTGAGGTTGACCCATCACCAAGTGTACGTTGCAGATTCAATCGATTGAGATACAGAGGGTGATCTTTGGCCAAACATTATTTTTAACCTAGCTAGCTGTATATTCCATCAATATATTAGTGTTTAATTATGTAGATAGATAGGCTAAAACAAGCACTTCATAATGTGAATGAGTTTTTTTGCTCGAGATTTGTTTACACAAAACCAAATTATCTCATCTCATCTTTTGCTTGAGATTTGGTTATACAAACCAAACTATCTCATATCATCTCATCTTATATAATCCTTACAATTTTCTCAAACTCCTACACAAAATTTAATAAACAATTCAACTTTTTCAAATCTCATAACAAAATATTAAAAAATTATATTATAACAATATTTTATTCAATTTTCAACAAAACATAACTGAAGGTAAGCAATCTTTTCACTTTTTCGTTGGACATTCATCATGTTCTAATTTCTTAGATATTGCATGTGATGGTCTTTAATTATAAACATAATGTGGATGCTCAGCATTTAGTACTGGGGACTAGATTATGTTAGACCTGTTGCATTATTGCAGCTGAAATATTAGACAGTCACATAGGTTTTGAGCAACGACATTTTTCCTTTTATGAGAATTCATATGAGATCAAGTGATAATTTTCCGCCTGCATGCATACGTTGATCATCATTTTCTCCGTTTCTTGTGTCGAGTTTATAGCTCATGTACGGTATTGAAAAGTGATTAACGTACTCCATGCCCTTGCATTCGAAAGGAGAAACTGTCTCTATATATGTATCTGGCGTGCCAACCTCCTTCAGTCTAAACTTTAATAGTCGGGTTTCAAATACGTTGATTTCAGATCAAATGAATTTCTAGAATTTGTAGTCACCGCTCTTGAAGGCCGCCTATATATATAGGCAGAAGAAGAAAGAAAGCTTTGATTTTTCCTAAAATGAAGTAAAACCAAATTAATTGACAAAACAATGACTATTCTGAAAACATTGAAACATGCATATATTGCACGGACGTCAGCTATACATGACGAAACATGTGATTCTTCCCCACACCAGTTGGCGGAGACCAGAAAATTGTGTTTTGATGTTTGCTAGCTTCTCGTTATTAGTCAATATGTGGGTGCTAGACATATTTTTGACAGTACTATCCATGGTTTTTCCCTTATTCAGAACAATATGAGAAGAATATTGAGGTGCCAAGTTCTAATTCAGGATCGAAGGGTGTAAACAGGGCATCACACCGCATTCTATTTTAAGATTTCCCGGCCCCTTAATTGATATAATGGTAGCAGGTTGCATGATCGTTACTGTAGTTCCCCAGCCTTGAAATACGACGACTTTAGTTAAAAGGAATTGTCAAACGACTACTTAACCATTACGCTTTATTTATTTGCACCAGAGTAAAAGCCAAACCAACCAGAGTGGCACTAGAGCCACCGGCTGGGAGCTCGTTAATGGTTTTGTGATTTTTTTTTATTTTATTTTGTATTTTCTTTTATGTATTTTTTTAATACATTTAAATATTTTTTAAAAAATAAAAAAATTTATAATATTATTAAAAAATACTTATTTAATCATTAAATAAAAAAAATACAACGATAAAAATCATTGATAAAACTCATGGCAAGAGTGGTATTATTCAACCAACAAACATGATTTCTTGGTAGGTTCAATTACGTCTATTAAATCATTTCTTTGTCCGTACAAGTGACATGACAGTGATGAGAATCAAATCATAATATAAAAAATAAAAATAATTTATACATAATATTTTTAACAACACTTTACATAATTATATTTTAAATAAGAATTATTTTTATAAAATATCTTATAAAAATAATATCATTTTACAAAATACTCTCATTTTATATGTATATCATTACTCAGAGAATAAGTAATGGTGAATATTTAAGATATGAATATTTAAGAATTATGAATTTTGTAGCATTAAAATTCTGAGTGGACGTTATAATATAAAAAAAAAGTTAAAATAAAAATCCTGAGTGAACGTAAATTAATAGAATATTAAGACTAGTACGGCATATCAAGCAAATATAGATTATAATTGCTTTCCAGATCAATGGGCATTCATTGGTAAAATATTGATCTTTAATTGTTGAAATATTTGGACAATAACTACTTCATGAGGGCCGTAAGAAATTATTAATGGTCATGACCTCAAACATGATGTTAAGTCGGACGCTGTGCACATAATAATCCCTGTTTCACGAGATTTCAAAAAGCTATGTTTGAAATAAAGTATGAAATCGATTTGTTTATTCCTTTCAAACCAAAACGCATGGTCTAAAAAATGGCGTTGTCATTATGATATAGACAAAATAATTTGTACAATTAATTTCAAAGTACTGCATCTGGGATCTACATGCAAAATCGATTTTTTAATATTGGTCGGGTCCACTATTTTTCAATTGAGAGTACTGTATAAAATTTACACACTCTAAAACTGTATCTAGCATTAGTCGTTTGGAACATATATTTGCAGCGCACATAGAATATTTGAACAATCAAATGCATTCTTATTTCAATCCGTTTGATGAACTTAGTAAAAATATTCTCTATTTGTCTAAATTCCTAGGTTACCATATCACGTGTTAGGCATATAATTCCATATTGAAAAAGACAAGTAAATGTCAAGTCCAACATGTAATGCTGCATGTGAAGATAAAGATTCTACATGTGATGGCATCGAGTGAAGACTCCAATAAGTTGTTGAAGATTATCTTGATTCGATTTTCATAATGTTTAAAATATAATTTATTTTATCTTTTTTTATATTATATTTTATTTTCTGTCATGGTATCAAAACTCTTGGCTAATGCTAGGCTCAATTCTGTGGAATATTTATTTTTTTGCTAACATTACCTCTCACAAAATTTTCATCGTCGTTCAATTATATATCGTTACAAATCAATGCATTTAGAGTGTTTCCATTAGTGGTAAGATATTTTTTTATTGGGTTTTGATCTATTATGAGCATTGTTTGAAGTCTCAGATCCAATTTTGACCTTTTGATTTAGGTCCAATAGTTGACCAAGGCCATATATAGCCTATTGTTGGTCACAACTCCATATTTGATGTTCTAGTTGCTAGCCACTTTATCACCAAGTACACCATCATCTCATCGGCGATCAATTAATGAATATGAAAGCTATTTTCAAATTGCAAACTCAAAATTCTAAAGTTCTTCACCTTGAGTTTGAGGGGATGATATTAATTTGATTTGATATTATCTTGGTTTGATTTTCATAATGTTTAAGATATTTCCCTTATATTATCTCAATGTAATTTTCCTATAAATAAAGATGTATGTCTTGTATTCAGTAATAATTGAGAAAGTAAATATTTAACCCTCAAAATCTCTTTCTCTCTTTCTCCATTTTCTTTTATATTATATTTTATTTTCTATCAACTGACAAATGAAAGATCAAAACCTTCTTGTATGAGAAATTAATAGATGGGATGTAAATATTGCTGCTCACATTTTAGCAAAGAATTATAATTTAGACTTTTCGGAGGATATAGTTTATATGGAGGACTATCATCCTTGTATTCATTTCTTCATTTGATGAAGGCTATCAATAAAATATGATTTTTTTCATTTAAAAAAATATAGATGGCTTAATCCAATTCGAAGGAACATTTACCACATCATTGAGAAAGAAAGAAAAATGCTTTAGTTTAGAATAAATAAATAACAATATAGAGAAATGATATATTGTCTTTTGAATCAACACAAAATAAAAAGATATAATTTTATCTTGTGAAAAAAATTCGGAAAGACGTACACCAATACCTCAACGATAAATTCTTAATTAATGTGTCAAAAAAATTCTTAATTAAGAACATACAAATAAATTGGTGCAACACACAAAAATTAAGATTATTCAATAAAACTTAAAAGATTGAGATTGAAAAGAGATTTTAGGGGAGTGAGATAAAATACTAATTTTGTGAATTGTAGTGAGATAGTTTGATATAAGTATTTATTGAGTTTTGGGAAATGAGAGAGAATAAGTTAAATAAAAAATATTATAAAGTTAAAATATTGTTATAATATAGTTTTTATATTATTTTTGTTTTAATATTTGAAAATGTTGAATTATTTTTTATTTAAAAAGTTAAAAAAATTGTAATGATTAATTTAAACGTATTTTTATTTGAATGATATTTAAAAAAAATAAAAAAAAATAATATGAGATAGGATGAGATGATAAATATCTCCCGACAAGAATTAACAAAATCGTTCATTTGAAGGAGAGAAAAAAACTATTTCGTGATAACAAAATATAGAGCACCTAGAGAAGTAGAAGAATACAACGTTCACATAAAAAACAACTTTTAAATAGGGTCTTAAACATATGCGAATCCGATACTCATGGTTAAAGTAACTGTCAAAATATCTAGCATATGCACAATATTGCATCAATAGTCCATAAAACATTTTTTTAAGATTTGAAAAGGCAAAACCACTCATGTAGGAAAAAAAAAAAAAAAACTAAGTGCGGTTTCGTTATTTAAAATTAAATTATCTCATCTTATCTCATTTTATATAATTATTATAATTTTTTTAAATTTTTATATAAAATATAATAAATAATTTAATTTTTTAAAATTTTAAAATAAAAATAATATTATATTAATATTTTATTTAACTTTTAATAAAATATCTCTACCTAATCAAAGAAGTTGAATAGAAAAGACTCAAACACAATTGTTAATCAAATTTATCTCATGATCGGACTAAACGCCTATGGTTAGCTCCATCCAGGCGGTGTCAAAACAGACTTAACTAGAAGATTGCGGGTTGTGCGCAACTCCAGGGTATGGTAACATGTCATCTGCAAGCATCCAAACGTCTATGTTTTATGTCCAGAATCCAGGTAAATTTATACCTATAAATAGAGCTTGAGTCTAGTTCACTTAAGCCAATACTTCTCTCTCTCTCTCCCCTCACTGAATTTTACCCAAGTGGTCTTGAAGTGGACATCCAAACCTTAGAAATGGACCAGCATTTTGTTTTGGGCCATGAACATAATTTACACAAACCCTCATTCAAATTAATTGGCAATACTATATTAACCTTTTAAGTCCATTCTTTAAGGAAGCCCATTAATTCTATAGGTCCAGTTTTTATAATGTTATCCTTATTTTTTCTATAAAAAATTTATTAGCGGTATTCTGCATGATTGATCGATCAGGTTAATTTATACCAAAAAGCCAATCATCTCCATTTTTTTTTTTTTTTTGATAACAAACCATGAACTTCAGTAATCAAAAGAGGAATTACAAACAGAAATCAAACCACAAGGTTTGAGATAAAAAGTCTGAAATACAGTCCCACCACATGTTGATTCTATCAACATTTATCTCATATTTAGCAAGATAATGAGCAGCCTTGTTTGTTTGTCTATAAACATGCCTAAATAAACATTCCCCAAAACAAGATGACAACCTTTTAATCTCATAATAAAGACCACCAAACTTGGAGCTTTCCATGTCATCATGATGCAACGCTTCTATAGCTTAGTAAGCAATCACTCTCCACCTGGATTTTCACAATTCCCATGCATGCACATAACTGAAGGCTATAAAAGAGAGCTAGCAACTCTACCTGCTTAGGTTGAGCAACTGCATTCTCAATGGAGGTTGCAACCGTAATAACTCTGCCTGAACTATCCCTCAAAATTGCACCAGTACCAACTTTCCCCATCTATTCAGAGACAGCTCCATCAACATTCAGTTTCAGCACTTCAGGATCTGGTGGCTTCCATTTATATGCATCTCTCACTTGTTGCCTTGCTTGTCTCTAAGCCCCTTTATAACTTTTCAATAGTGAAACAACATGTTCGGCAACTTGATGAGGAGAAATGAGAACCCATTCATGAATGTATTTGTTCCTCTTATACCAAATCCCCCACGCCAAAGCAAAGAAAGCAGACAAATTTTCATATTGTTTTGCTTTATAGAAATTAAAGGCCAGCTCAAAGACATTCAAGAATTTATCTATCTCAAGGGCAGGTATATAATTTGTCCAGATCATCTTTAAATGCACACATTTCACCAAAGCATGATATAACCCCTCATTTTCAACATTACACAAATTACATCGCCCAATATTTGGGACATGTTTTAATAATAAGTTCTCCTTTGTAGGCAACCCATCCTTACACGCACGTCATGCAAGTATTTTAATTTTATTAGGTACATGTATTTTCCAAATATTTTTCTAGACCACACTTTAGGCACGCGAAGAGGAGGATTCAGTTTCCTAGGATCCCTGTTGGGCCAAAATAAGTTTGTAACAACTTTTAACACTGAACACCCAATTTCTTTCATAGCCCCATGCTCTCCTATCAACCCCATTACCAGCACATAAAGCTACTTTCAAAATGTCATCCACAACCCTTGGATTAAAGAGAGCTCTAAGTTTTCTCAAATCCCATGTTCTTGAATTTTCACAAAAAAGGGAATTCACACAATCATGCCGGTTCTCCTCATTAAACACGTGCCTTTCCTTCACTAGAGTATTATGTCTCGGGATCCAATTATCAAACCAAATGTTAACAGAATTCCTATCACCTACCCTCCATCTACACCCCTCTAGAACCCATTTTTTTGCCCCCAAAATTCCTCTCCAAGTATAAGATGGAGATCTACCCAACCCCGCTTGCAAAAAATCTGAACCCGAGAAATACTTGGCTTTTAGAAATATGTGCAATAAAGGATTCTCCTCCTAGAATAAACGCTACCCTTGTTTAGCTAGCATTGCCAAGTTAAAAACTCTAATGTTTTTAAAACTAATCCCTCCCCAAGACTTCCTGACACACATTTTGTTCCAACTCAACCAATGAATTCTCCTCTCATTTTTCTTTTGGCCCCACCAAACCGAGCCATCATACCCTCCAACTCTGCACACAAACTCAAGGGGAGTAAGAAACAACTCATGGTATAAGATGGTATTAAAAGAGCCATAGCCTTTAACAACACTTCCTTGCCGCCCTGTGGGATCAATTTTTCCTTCCAAGTTTGTAACTTTTGCCAAACTCTTTGTTTTATAGAATGAAAGGCATAGGCTCTTGACCTCCCAACAATTGGTGGAAGCCCTAAATACTTCTCATACTGCTGCAAGTCAGAATTTTCCCATAGATGTTTTATCTCCTCTTGGACTCCTCTAAACACATTCCCACCAAACACCATGGTAGTTTTTTCTCGATTAATTCTCTGACCTGAAACATCTACATTTTGGGTAAGCACAATATACTCCTTTTCAAAATAGTAAGAGCCTTCCAACGGTACACCTTGTCTCATCCCTCTCTCTCTCTGTTTTCGTCCTCTTCTATTTAAGTTAAGCTCCAATACTGTGCAAAACTCACTATCTTTTGTAATTGATGTTAATTATGTAAGCATGTCGTTTAATTATGTAGGACATTCTAATTAATTATGCGACATTATTGTGCCAAGCTGTCATGCTATGTTATTATGCCCATTATTATTATTTTTTTATTTTAGTCATGTCATTAACATGTATTATATGATCTATGAATTTCATATTCCACATCACACGCCACAAAAAATATCCGAAAGAAAAGTTGTAAGAACAAGGATTATTAAGGTTTAAAAATGGCCCTAAGAGATGGCATAATACCAATGTAGTTATAGGTTTACGTGCAAGTTACACAAAATCATGGGTTAAAAAATGTGGTCTACCTAGTATGATATGATACGACATGTTAGTGGTCACCGGCCTTGTGGCCATAGGTTGTGGAATTAGTGCACAGCCTTGCACTCAAGGGTCAATGTGTGTTGGCCATAAAGAATGTGAAAGACTAGTGGCTAAGATATGCATGAATATGTTAATAGTTATCATATTGAATGTGTTAGTTGTAAGTTCTCTTGCACATGCTACATGTTAGTTGATTTTATTGCATGTTTCTTGGCGCATTTATTTCTAAAAAAACCAACTTAAATTAAAGCTTATTGTATGATGTATTGCTTATTAAGTATTCAATTTGTTTTTTTTTAATATGTTTTTATGTTTTAACATGTAGGTGAGAAGAATCATCAAGATGGGGTAGCGGTAGACTTAGGGAATATTTGGATAGTGAGTTGAGATGGGATGAGATGAGATGAAAATTGAAAGTTGAATAAAATCTTATTAGAATATTATTTTTGTTTTAGGATTTAAAAAAGTTGAATTGTTGATTGAATTTTGTGTGGGAGTTTAAAAAAATTGTAATGATTAGATGAGATGAGTTAAGAGACTTATTGTATCCAAACAAGATGGAAGAACCTAGCATTACTGAAATATGCGTCATCGAGATTCGTTATATCGGATTTTATGGTAGCATATTTATCTAATTTATTCATTCCTCTTTCAAGACACTAATTATGTTTTTGAATTGAATGACTTTATATTGTGTCTCTTTCCTAGTGTGAGTTACGTATGTACGTAATAATCCTAACCTACTGACCATTGCTACAATGTAATGTCCCAGTCTCGGATGGGTCAAAGAATTACTCATTGTCACTCAAAATCATATCTCAACCATATAGTCATAGACTCCAAAGTTTCAATCAACTACTCCAATATGATTAATCTAAACACCACAAAATCACAAAATTAACGTCAACCTTCCGAAATACCAAGTCGACAAATCAAAACAAAACTATTGAATAAAATCTCCAATAACCAAAGTACCATCTTTGTACTTAATCCACTAAGCTCATATAGCCTTATACATGTCTTCGATTCATGATGTAACGCCTTGACCCCGAGGGTCAGGAGAGTTAACTTATATTACCTAATAATCAACTCCAACATTGCTAATACATTTCCAAAACTCCAAATCAAACGTAAACACTTCAAATTTAATTAACCATACAAACTCATATATCAAATCCTCAATACAGTAACCACAAGAAAATATCAACTTCTCTACATGTCACTTAATCTCACATTTCAACAATATAATTAACAAAAATCTCCAATACTTATCGAAAACTTTCTATTCTTAATCCACTATTCTAAAGTCATCTCATCCAATGCTTCATAGTCATGATCCTCAGCTGAAAAATCTAAAATCATCTGAAAATATTGTGAAGATAAAGGGGGTGAGTTATTAACAACTCAGTAAGCAGAGAACATATACTAGTATGCAAACATGAGTATTTATAGATTTCAGAATGCAGAGCAAAACACTTTCTATTTTTAGAATGCAGAGTCAGAACATGTTATAAAAAATATCAGAGCGAAAGTTTCAGAAAATATTCTTATTCAAAGTCTTTTCGCATAGCATAATTGACCACCATCATACCAGAATGTCACATCACATCAGAGGCCATGTTTAACCCCCGTGGTAGGGTTGTGCAAACCCCGGTAGCTAACCGAGCAGAAATAGAATGTGAATCTTTCCCTTATTTATTCTCGGAGCCCCGAGTGTGCACATAGGAAATACCACCAGAAAAACCATTTTGTTTCCAAAGTGGGTGCACCAGAAATAGAATAGTTGGTACTAACTCAAACAGAAGCCACTATTAGCACCCGTGGTAGGTCAAATAGATCACCATCCACAAACCACATCCCGATTCAGAATGTCATATCAAAAATTTATAGAAATCACATCATATCAGAGTAAAGAACATCTTCAGAACAGAACAAAATCAGATCACAAAACATAATTTTAAGCACAAACTTTCATATTCACTCTCTTTTGCACAATTCAAAATTAAAATGCAAAACAACTCATATCTACATCAGTCATGCTAGAAAATACTTTATTCTTAAACAAAATTTCATGAATAATACAGATCAAATAATTGAGGTAGTTCAAATCTCTTTTCATAACAAAACATGCATATTTTCAAAAATCAACCTCAGCCCATTTTATTTTTATGTAAATCTAGCATAAGAACCCCACTTATTTGGACTTCTTAGCTTTTCATAATATTCCTAAAAAATGTCGAGTCGACTATAAATCTTCACCTATAAAAACAATCACGTAATTTTCATAAGTTTCCAATCAATCACGTATTTCGATATTTAAGCCTAAACTTCTAAAATAACATATTTTAATTCCTCAAAACTTAAAACCCTCATAATCCCAAAATATATCATCACTTTCTAAAATCATCAATATCCACCATAACCAACATCAAATTTAAAACACCAATATTTAAACTCGAAAAAGCCAACAAATATCAACATAAACCAATCACACACACAACTCCATCATCCAATCCAACCGACCCCTTTACTCCTCGGACTTAGACCGGCACAACTAACCAAATCACAGTAAATATGTGTTAGAGCAAAAATACATGGAGGAAGGGTTCGGCTGTCCATGTATGGGGTCTGTAGAGAGTGGGTTTGTAACTTTGTGTATTATGTGTTTGTATAAATATAGCAAACTGAAACCCTAGAGGAGAACGGGAAAGGAGAAACGTGCATGGAGACGTACGTGCATCGGCGTGGAGTCTGAAATTGGTTATGGATTTTGGACGTACGTGGTTCTAACAACAGTGAGTTATGGGCCTCAACTCAGCCTCTAAAATAATCCAACTTGTGCCATAAAATCTTTAGGTCAATTCCCTACTTGGCTCATTAAAATTTTTATCCTAATTGTCAAGTACAATTAAAAATTTATATACCACCAAAATAATTGTTTTTAGGTCCGTTGGCTACTCCAAAAATATTCATTGAAATCCTAAGTGGGTTTTTCATCTATATTAATCTAAAAAAAAGGAATCTAGACTCGAGCTTCGTGCTGGACTCGGATGTTACATCCTCCCCCCATAAAAAAAAAAAAAAAATTTCCTCAAAATTTGTTGATCCTAAAGCAAAGTCTACAATACCTTTTCCTCATAATCCATGCCTATTTTAATCCTTGATAATTACATCAAACCTAATATTCTAAAATTCTAACTTTCCAGTATTTTCACCTGGTGCTTTAAATACCTCATAATCCTCTTGACATACATATTCATGCACCTAGTGTCGATCTTCATACACCTCAGGATCCAATTCAAGCCTAAAATATACATCTCACCAATAGAATTACAAGCATAATAATAACTCTCCCTAGACATACACACTCGTGCACATTGTATTGATTATTGTACACTTAAGTGTCGAATCCAATTCAAAGTGTAAACTTCCAAAACGGCCTCAATTAAATGCCTATTAAAAGTTTTCACCGAACTTTTTAACCTAACTTCATCTGAAATAGTACATAAAACTATTAACCTCATATTGATAATAAATTAAAACTCTCCAAAGTCTGAGGTCCTTAATCTCACACTCAATTCACGAAGAAATCCAATTTACCTCAAAATCCCTAAAAATTTCTCGTTCTTATGATTCCTCAAACTTGAAATCTATAGCCACGAGATTTAAAACCTACTTGATCTCATGTAGCAACTAATTTCCCAATCATCACTAAGCTTACTCTCAAACCCATATGCTAAGTAAATAGTCATAACGGAGTGGTCAGAAGCTAAATATGAAGTGATTTAAGGTGAAATTTTCTCGTAAGCATCCGATCGGTGAGGGAAAACTGATAAAATAAATGAAGTCACATTTAGGCACCAAAGGTGTGCTTCGCCAAGTGACTATGGAATAAATTGAATCACAACTAGAATGAGAAGGTCACAACGATGTAGTTGGGGTCAAGGTTGATCCTTCTATTTATAAAAAAAAATTTATAAATAAAGTTCTTAACTTTTTGTCAAAAGTAACACCAAAATATTCTTGTCAGAACACTAACGGAATTGCCAAAAGATCTCATTAAGTGGGATTAAAATGTTGGTTGTTGGCTTTCCAAAAATAAATGAATAATGCATGGAGGCAAAACTACTTTTTTTTTTGTGTGGCCTCGAAGTCCAACGCTAAAAAGGTTTACAAAAAAATGGTTATTTTCTTTCGTATCAACTTCCCAAAAGATTTTTTTTTTTTTAAAGCGCTTATAGCTAAAATAAATAAATAAGTTAAGTCATGCCATAGAACATTTCGCAAAGAACTAATGGAAGGATCTTTTTCAAGAAATGTAAGACTTACGTGTGTAAGGAGGTCTAAATGGTTGGAAAGATCAAGCCGGCTTCAATTTGAGTGAATCTCAAGGGTAGCGGAAATTAAAGCGTAGGAGATAAAGAAAGTTCAAAACGTTTCGTCAGCGCTTAAAAAATATAAATGAGCTCAGAGAATCCAAAACCCAATCCCAACCAAGTAAATAAACGCATCTACAAATCTCAACCCAACAATATAGATTTAAGTGCTCATCACCAAGCTTCTAATGAGCATTCGTTCTAGTGGTAACTAAAATCGATCTTAAAGACCACTAAGGTCCACCAAAATCATAATCGAAGTTGACTCCAATCCTAGCTGGTCTACCCAATCATATTGTCAACTTATATCTATAATACTTCCTGAAGTTTGTAAAATCTATAATCTTAAATCTGAAAAGAATCATTTCTTTCTTAAAATCTACCAAATCTATAATCTCAAATTTGACAAAATTCATTTGCCCAAAATCAACAGCTTCACAAAGTCTCAACGATATTATCAAGCTCTCCCAATACCCAATCAACATAACATGAAAAATCTCTTGGTTAAGTTCGTTCATTAAAATATAAATTGACCCTTGATCAAAGCCTACGTACTAACATTCACATAATCCGAAACATCCAATCATATCCAAACTCCTTTCTTACAACCGGTAATCTTAAACTTGACATCGAGGCAAACTTACATACTATTTTTTTTTTTTTTAGAATTTAAACCTCGTATTATAGTCTGCAAAATCTCTAACCTGGCTTTCGATCAAGTTTATGTACACCTTCAAAATCTAAACTTTAAATCTTATCAAAATCATTTCCTACAGTCCACAGAATAAGCTTAACAGATCTAAAACTCCGAATGTCATGAAAATCATTTCTTAAATGCTGGAAAATCTAAAACCTCAAATCTCATCAAAATCATTTTTAAAGTATGTAGAACCTCTACACGTCAGATTTCCAAAAACTCAATCCATAAAGTTTGCAGAATATCAAACCTTAAATTTCATCGAACTCCTTATTCTAGCATGCAGAATCTCTAACCTGTCTCTGATACTAACTGTAACACCTCGGTCTCGGATAAGTCAGAGAATTACTCATTGTCACTCAAAATCATATCTCAACCATATAATCATAGACTCGAAACTTTTCAATGACTCATACAACTCACTGTTTCAATCAACTACTCCAATATGATTAATCTAAACACCACAAAATCTCAAAATTAACGTTAACCTTCCAAAATACCAAGTCCATAGAGCAAAATAAAACTATTGAATAAAATCTCTAATAACCAAAGTACCATTTTTGTACTTAATTCACCATGCTCACGTAGCCTTATACATGCTTTTGATTCTTGATTCTTAGCTGAAACATTCAAACATCTGAAAAATATTATGAAGATAAATGAGTGAGTTATCAACAACTCAGTAAGCAAGGAACATATACTAGTATGTAGACATGAGCATTTACAAAGTTCATAATGCAGAACAAAACATTTACTTTCAGAATGCAGAATCATAACATTTGTTTTCAGAATGTAGAATCAAAGCATATTATCAAAATATCAGAGTGAAAACGTTAAAAAAAAAAAGAAACATTCTTATTCCGAAAACAAAAATCCTTTGGCATATAAAAATCTGAAACATCATCTTCATATCATATCAGAGCATTACATCAGGACATATGCCTTATTTAATCCCCGTGGTAGGGTTATAAACCACCATTATACCGGGGAGGGGCCGTGTAACATGTTTAATCCCGTGGTAAGGTTATAAACCACCATTATAACTGTGGCAAGACCGTATACTACTATTATACCCATGACATGGCCTTAATGTAGACAGAACAGAGGCAACATTGGAACCAGATTATAATCAGATACAGAATTATAAATTCATACCGAGGTTTTTAGATGCTACATAATATCAAAACAGAGTACTGAACAGAATTAGATCATTTCATATATTCAAAAACATCTTCGGAAGATCTTCGCATCACATGCACAAATTTTCATAAATTTCATATTCGCCCTTTTTGCATAGTTCAGAAAACAGAATGTTAAAAATTTGCTCATGTCTACACCAGTCATGACAACAATATTTTTCTCTTTTATACAGATTTCATGAGTAATGCAAAAACACTTATTTGCGGTTGTTTTTAGGTTTCTTTATAAAACAAACATGCATATTTTCAAATCAACCTCATTCATTTGCTTTAATGCAAAGACTAGTATAGAACCCTGCTTACCTAAACTTTTTAGTTTTTCATAATTTTCTCACCGCAGTTTCGAGCAAATATTAATCGTCACCTATAAAATAATCACGTAACTTTAGTAAATCCCCAATTGAACACGTACTTTGTAATAAAAATATGAGATATTAAAAATCTATGTTTCCCTAATGGCTAAAATCCTCGAAAGCTTAAAATATCGTCACTCTATAAATAAATGATTCCCATGTATTTTCTCAACCAATTATCAATTAAAATTCTAATATCATATTAACCCCATAATTTGACTTTCTAATATTTTCCATTCAAAACCGTGTCCTTTAACCCTTGAAAAATATCCATATTTAAATATTCACCGGTGGCCTATAAGCACGTGAAGCTCATAAAAACCAAAACATTCAGTGGTGGTGCAACCAAAGGATGAACGTGCATCTCCTACTCGTTGTGTGTGGCCAAGCCCGTAATCATCTAATATTTTTTCCTACACCCAAAATAAAAAATAGAGAGAGGACTATGTAAGGGGAAGATGAGGTGCTGTGAGAGAGAGATAACGTGGACAGAGAAAGAGTAACGTGAGGGAGAGAGAGTGACTTGCGAGTTGCAACCAGGCTTACCAAGAGGGCGATGATCATGGCTGTGGGTGGAGCATCAAATATGTTATTTTAGTGAGAAAGCACTGTGAGTGGTGGCTCATGGAGTTGGTTGTCATGGCTGGCGGGGCTTGGCATTGGATGGAGGACCTGTGTGGTCTGGAAGGCACGTTGCTATATTTTGAGGAGCAAAAATAGATGCTGGGCGAGGGCTAGTTTTTGGTGGTTCACGGTGTCGCACCACGACTTCTTGTGGTGGTTTTGTTCCAACATGTAAAAGGGGAAAACAGGGCTCTAGTGGTGTTCCTCCGCTTGGTTGCTGTACTTGGAGGAGCATTTTGGTGCATGCACGGTGTAACACGAAGGTTCTGTTTGGTAGTGGCACTGCATCGACTCTGTTGGATGTGCAATTGGCAACGTGAAGGGTGGGATGGCGGCTTGATGTCTTGGCATGCTTAGAGGTGTTGGGAGGCGGCTAGTTGGCAAGAGGCGCATGATAGAGGTGGGACGCAAAGGTGGAGGAGAAAGACGTTGGACTAGGGTTGGGCTTAGGCGACGAAACTCATAGAAAATATAAATATGTATATATATATATATATATAGAGAGAGAGAGAGAGAGAGAGATACGTCTGCCTTAGGAGAGAATAGAAATAAAAATGTGGGAGAGAAAGTGATGAGGAGGAGCAACCGTCGAGTGGGTGTGGGGTGTTGGGAAGTTTAACAAAATATACTGTACGTGGGAAAGGGCTTGAGCAATTTACAAAATATGTTGTACGTGGGGAGGGGCTTTGGTTGTTGATGCTCAGCACATGGAGGAAGGGTGTGGCCATCCATGTATGGGGTCTGTATGGAGTGGGTTTGTAACTTTGTGTATCAAGTGTTTGTATAAATATAACAAATTGAAACCCTAGAGCAGAAAGGGAAAGGAGAAATGTGCATGGAGATGTATGTGCATCAGTGTGGAGTCTGAAATTGGTTATGGGCTTTGGACATACGTGGTTCTCATGGTAGTGAGTTATGGGCCTCGACTCAGCCTCTAAAAATAATCCAACTTGTGCCATAAAATCTTTAGGTCAATTCCCTACCTGGTTCATTAAAAACTTTATCCTAATTATCAAGTCCAATTAAGAACTTATATACCGTCAAAATAGTTATTTTGGGTCTGTAGGCTACTCCAAAAATACTCATTAAAATCCGAAGTGGGTTTTTCATCGATATTAATCTAAAAAAGGGGAATTTGGGCTCAAGCTTTTTGCTGGACCTGGGTGTTACATCCTCCCCCTTTTAAAAAAAGGGAATTAAGGGCTTGTCGACTGTACTTTGTCGACCTAGGGGATACCACTCCATTCTTAAACACTCCAGAGTGGACAGAGGAGTTCCACTAGGACATTACCTCGCCCTAGCACTTGGGGTTGTGATATAACTTTTAAACCATTTTCTTCGAAAACATTTTCTTCGAAAATGCTTTCTTTGAAAACACTTCTTCCCCAAATGCATGTGACATGAGACATAAACATACTTACTCATACTTGACATATCACTTATGAAATGCCGTGCATGAAGAACCAAGCATAACATGTTCATTTCATATCATGATAACATAAACCAGAAAAGATATCAAAACATATACATGGAACCATGAAAACTTGTTTAACCCGAAACTCACGGGTACAAAAACGTGAAGATTCATCTCATAAACATGCTCCAATCCTCAAGTATATATCATAGAAATCAAAACATAGTAAACTAAGACTTGAAATCATAGATTTTTGACTAAGTCCGAAACTTCCAAAGCATGTTCAAACTGAAACATCATGTTGCATAAACCATCAACCTCAATCAAGTGAAAACCGAAACTCATAGACATATTTCATGATAATTTTATCACAAATCCTAAACATACAAATTTCTTCCTTAGAGTTACTCAAGATCATATTAACATATTCAAACAAACAATCAAGAGATAACAAACAAAGCAATCAAAACCATGGAAAGATTTACACAATCATATACGAATATTAACCAAGAGTAACTTGAGTGTATATTTACAAAATCCTTGTAAGGAATACAAGCAAGCTATAAATCCAAACATACTATATTAGAAAGAGCATCTAAAATCCTACCTCATGTTCTTGAGTGTGTGTGTGGATCTCTAGGTCATCACTTGGTCTTAAACCATTTGGCTTCTAGGGTTTTTAGGTTTAAACCCCTTCATTTCACTCATAAAATAAAACAAAACCTAAAGTAAGTAAGATACATGTGGTGGTCGAAACTTGGAGGAAGAACTCCCCCTTCACTAATTGGCCTCAAGTGTTTTTCCTTGAAAACCCTAAGTTATTTCCAAGAAAATTGTAGAAAGTGTGTGTGTTCTATCTTTCTCAAAGTCTAATGAGATTTGAATCTCATTTTCGGAATGAGAATGACTTGTGTGTGTGCAAGACTTAGAGGAAGCTGATTCTTACCTTGCTAATCATTGGTAGTGACGAAATCCCTTCTCTTGCAAGGACCCTCCTTGTTTGGTTGGAAAGAAAATACAAGAAATTGAGGAAACTTTCCAATGAACAAGGGAGAATTGTGTGGAGAGAGTGACAGCTCATGCAAGTCCAAAACAATGTCAAGGGAAAAGCCCCCTTGGCATGAACCTTTCTCTATTTATATGAGACCCTTCACTTCCCTCTTTGGTTGTATCCAAAGTCCTTGCATGGATGACAAGTGGTAAGGTTTCTTCTTTCTCTTTTCCCTATTACCGAAATGACTCTTGGAGTTCCCCACTTGGATTGCATTGGCAAGAGACACTTTGGGGGATGGTGTGTAGGACTCCTCCTCCTTGGCCAAAATTCCTTCTCTCCCCCTTATGCCTTTCATTTTCTTAAACAAGTAAATATCTCTTCAAGGGTAGCTTGGTAAAACCGTACATGCCTTTTCCTATTCCCAACAAATAACTCTTGGCATGGAAGACAAGTGGCATTAGGCGTGTGCCATAGCCCTAGCCGTCCTCTCCATTTTCCTTTCCCAAGATGTTGCTTCATCTTCCAAATACTCCTTCCCTACGTGACCTTTCATATACCATTGGTCTAAAATTCACTAAGTGACAAGTGGCAAGTGAATGGAATGCTTGAAAGTGTGCTAGCCGAAACCCTAAGGGCAAACTTGTCCTTGATACAATAGTCTCTTCACAAGATTTTCTAGAAACTTGGTGCATGCTTGACACATGGCAAAAAGTTAGCTAAATTCGAAATCCCATATGCCTCCCTTCAGTTTCCTATGCAAAACTTCTAGAAAACTCCATTTCACTACCCTAGTCTTCCTTTTCCCAGAAACCTACCTTGGAACTCGAATTCTGGACAAAAACAATGGGCTAGGTGTGTAAGCCCATCTTGGTGCCTTCTTACACCTCTCTTTCCCCCTTAACCCACTATCAAGACTAGGCTCAAGGTGTAACATTCTCACGACACATGGCACTAGTAACTTAGAATTGGATCATGTGCCTAAACCATTGGGCCTAAGTTTCTAACTAGGGCCACTCTACTCTTGGGCTCAAGTTACTACGTCAAAGGTTCTAAGGCCTTCCAAAGTAACTAAGGCTCCTAAAATGCCATGGCAACCTAGAACCAATTCTAAGGGCCAAGCCTAGACAAAACTTGGGTCATCACAAGATATCCATAAGGGAATCGAACTAAGTACTCATAGGAAATGTTAGAAGCAGCAACAACAATAGTAGTCTCCCAATTGGAATAAGAAGCCCTACCAAAACAACCGTTAGGGGCAAGCATAAGAGAGTCAGACTTATCATAGTTTCCAGGCATATAGACAATGCATTTGGGATGTTATTATGGGGTCAAAATGTTTGCTTCAAGTGTGGGAAGCTGAACTGACTTGCTCGAGATTCCTAGTAAAAGAGAGCACTAATGCCAATGAATAATACTGAGCAAAAGGTTATGGCCACAGCATGAGTATGTGCTCTCACCCTTGACGATGTAGTGGAGTCAAATGATGTGGCTACAAGTACTCTTTTACTTTCCTAGTTAGAGAGAGAACCCAATAGTTGTAATGGGCAATGTCATACTATTGCACTGTTGCTTAATCCGTCACTTTCCTTTTGATGGCTCCCTACTATAGCATGCAACTGGTGGCTTGGGTGGGGTGCACAGTGGTTCAGGTTAGTGGCATATGGTAGTGTGCATGAGGGTTCGAGAGGGCTATGTCAGTGCAATGTGTAGCTTGGTCTTAAACTGGTTGTTAGTGCAACGACTGCTACATTTGAGGATGCTCTGTTTTGGGTTGCTTGAAATAGAGGGTGAGGCCGAATTGTGGTGGAGGCAACAATGGTGAGGGGCTGTTGTGTGGGTCATCTATGTGTGGAACCTGGTTGTATTTATGGCTGCACATTTTGATGGCCAGACCCGATAAGGATCTGTTGCAATTTTATTGTAGATTTCCAAGCTTGGGCCATGGAGTGGATGCTTGGGCCAATCCGAACCCTCGTGAAGAGGTTGTGACCTGTTTGGGCTTGATCCGCCCCAATCGGTTGTTTAGGTTTACTATATATATTGTATTATTCCATGTACAACTATTGATCTGGTTAATTGTATTTGCTTATCAACTGAAATAAATTCATATGTAGCTCCATGGACATAGGCACATTGCAAACCACATAAGCCTTGTGATTTCAATGATTGAATCCATTTTTGCTTTACTCTTTTTCTCTTATCATTCCTAACATGTGGATGGTCTCACAGTATGGTTGAGCTTGCTAGAGGCTATGTCCATGATACTACGAGTGTTGCTTGGGCTTCAATGCACACATATAGGGAGAGAGAGCGAGACTGACAGAGGAGAGCTTGGTGGTGTAAATGTTTAGTGTAGTGAAGAGGGAGGTTCATAGTGGTTTAAGGATGGCTTTGATGAGAGGAGGCTCACAGTGTGGAGGTTTGGGCATAGCTAGTGCTCAGTGTGGACTTACATTGATGGTGGTGTCTTGCATTCGAGGGGCTTATGGTTCAGTCTTGTTCATGGGGGGTGGTGTGCAAGGAGGAGGTGGGGTTTTCTTGGGGTGGCTCTTCTTCTAGTAATCCAGTTGCCAGTAATTTATGTGGAGCCCCATTCCTCGGTAAAAACAGAATACTGAATGGATTTATATCAGCTTCACATAATGAAAACAAATTCAAAACATCTTCACATAATCATGCACAAATTTTCAGATTTCATATTCGCTCTTTCTCTACAACTAAAACTAAATGCTAAAAACTTTGCTCATTTCTACATCAATCATGACAGAAAATAAGTTTCTCTTTCATATAGATTTCATGAGTAATGTAGAACAAATAACTGAGGTTGTTTCATTTTTTCTCATAACAAAACATACATATGCTTTTAAAAATCAACCTCAATACATTTCCTTTTATACAAAGTTTAGCATATGAACCTCGCTTACTCGACTCTTGCAGCGTATTATCAAAGTCTTGAGTCCGATCTCTAAATAGTCTCACCCCCTAAATTAGAAAATATTCACTAAGCGTTAATAACCAAACATATGCCATGAAGTGTCCTAGCTCCACGATGAGTTCTCTCCACCTCTCAAATGACTCAAATCCTTCCTGATTGGGCACTTCTGAGTTATCCTTAACTTGAAAGCCTACCATTATTGGTTTCTACCGTTTTAGCATTAACTCCAACAATCCTTCTCATCCTGCTTTTACTCCTTGCATTCACAACTCATTAGCCACCTTTTGCTACTTTAATCCAAGCTAGCTCTGACTTTGCCCTTTCTCCACACCCAACTAGGTTAACAATGGACCCTTCTGTTCCTCTCATGAAGAAACTGAACGAAGTATCGCATGCAACCACCCAAATGAATTGGAGTGATCTTAACCTGGAGCCTGAAATGGAGGTTGCATCCTAGTGTTTGGCATACATCCTCATTGGGAGGATAATATCCTCTCGACCTCTTAGTAAGCATGCTCTCCATGCAACAATCAAGTTGGCATGGAGTTTCTCTGATGGTCTCAATATAGAGGATTTGGACATCAATATGTTCTTATTTACTTTCTCATCATAATAGGAAAAGCAAAGGGTTTTAGACCAACGTCCTTGGAACATCAAAGGGCTCCATATGGTCATTTGTAACTGGACACCATGCTTAAGCCTTCAAGACGTCGATGTCAAGATATCTGTGTTTTTCGGTCTAGATACATGGACTTCCACTCGAGTTCATGACTAATGTTAATGGTCAAAAGATAGTTGCAAAACTCGGCAACTTCATTGAAGTTGAACAAGCAATGAGTCCGGGTATATTATTCTGTAGGTATATGTGTATTCAAGTGGAGATCAATGTCTAAAAGCCATTGCTTAAAGGGTTCCCACTAATTAGAAAGCGTAGACCAGCAACTTGGGTTAGTCTAAAGTATGAGCGCTTATCCGAGTTTTGCTACTCCTGCAGTTATCTTGGCCATCTTCAACAGGTATGCCCATCACTACAAACAAAAACTAAGGTGTCCAACTATGGGCCATGGATGCTAGTTGAGAATCAAACAAGCAAAAGACCCGGTCATTTTGACTATCATCCCTCTGGTTTGGAGCTCAAACAACTTGAACCTTAAGATTCGGTGGAAGTCTCCCCTTCTAACGAAAAATGGAATTTTTTCCTTTGATATCTTCAAAAGAAGAGGAAGCTTTGCAGCCGCAAAAGGACCAGTGCACCAGCAAAACCATCCCTCAATCTATGCATTTTTTCTCCAGTGAGATCTGTAATGCCTCGTCTCCGAGGGGTCCGAAGAGTTAACTCATGTCATCTAAAAATCATTTTTCAACCACATAGTACATATTCCAATTTTTCTCTATCAAACAAAATACCCATTAATTCACATCAATTACTCTAGTATAATTATTCTAAGACAATACAGAGTCTTAATATAAACATCAACCTCCCAACAAATCACATCATCAAAGTACAACAAGCTTACTGAATAAAAATCCTCAATACTCATATAAACCTTCTATGCTAATCCATTATTCTTAACTTATCTCACCCATGCTCCATATTCTTGATCCTCAGCTGAAATATTCAAATCTTCTGAAAAATATTTTGTGGAGATAAGGGATGAGTTATCAACAAGTTAATAAGTAGAGAACATATACTAGTATGCAAACATGAGTATTTCTAGAGTTTAGAATGCAAAACAAAAACACTTTTTATTTTCAGAATGCAGAGTCAGAATATGTTATCAAAGATATCAAAGTGAAAGTTCAAAAATATTCTAAATCAAAATTTCCTTGGCACAACATAACTGAGACATCAAATCAGAACAAAATTCCATGTTTAACCCCCGTGATAGGGTTGTGGAAATCCCGACGGCCAACTGAGCAGAAACAGAATGTGATTCTTCCTTTTATTATTCTCGGAGTCCCAAGTGTGCACATAGAAAAGACCACGCAGAAAACCACTTTGTTTCCAAAGTGGCTACACCAAAAACAAAAAAGTTGGTACCAACCCAAAGCTTGAGATAGGGGAAATTCTATCCTTAGCCAAAATGAAAAATTTGGAGGGAGACCTTATGCGAGTTCCTAAAACTCCAGGGGTCTCAAAGATTACATGCATAATAGTGGGATGATTAATTTAGACTATTATGATGTACACCTGGACCAATAATAGACAAGGTATAGGTCATATCAAAGATTCTAGATAGAGGAATTGCTAATAAGTCTTGGATGGATCTGTTTCCAAACTCCTTGTTACACCATCTTCCTCTAAATGCTTTCGATCATCCACCCATAGTGTTGGATACTAGTGGGAGAAGGCAGCATAGTGCTAGTTTCAAATTCGAGGAATTTTGGATTAGAGACCGCACTAGGCAAATGGTGATTCAAAATGCTTAGGACACTCATTTCATGGGCAATCCGAGTTACATCCTTCTTAACAAGCTTAAAGTTGTTCAAAGATCAAGGATCAAGAAAAAACCTTCCTCTGCGATATCACCTCTGATGAGGAGATCCTATCTACTTTTAGGCAAACTCTTTCAAAAAAAGCTCCTAGCGCTGATGGATTCCCCAGCCTTTTTTGTAAACATTATTGGGGGATCGTGAAAGATGATTTCACTAAGGCTATATGCAACTTCTTTCAGAGTGGAAAGCTTCTCAAAGCTGTTAATCACACATACATCACTCTGATTCCACAGACTAGTAGCCTGGATACTGTTCATCAGGTTAGGCCTATTAGCCTTTCTAATGTTTGCTATAAAGTGGTTGCTAAGATTATGGTGAATAAGCTCAAGAAAATACTTCCTAGAATCATTTCTCCATACCAAACCTCTCTTGTTCTTAGGAGGACTATTCAAGAAAATACCATTTTGGCCCAAGAACTCTTCCACTTCTTAAGGAGGAAAAAAGGGAAGACCGGTTTCATGGCTATTAAGATTGATATGGAAAAGGCATTTGATTTCATGGAATGAGAGTTTATTCTCAAGATTATGGAAAGCCTAGGTTTTAATGGCAGATGGATCACTTGGATTAAATCATGTATTTCAATAGTCTCCTATTTAGTAATCATTAATTGTATGCCTAGAGGATACATAAAGCCAAGTAGGGGATTGAGGCAAGGTGACCCCTTCTCACCTTTTCTTTTCATCTTAGGAACCGAGGTTCTTACTAGGTTAATCACAAGAGAGGAAAAGTTGGGCAAGATTCAAGGGATAACTATCAGCAGAAACAGCATCCCCATTTCGCATCTCCTTTTTGCTAATGATCTTATCCTCTTTGGCAAGGCCAGCAGCACTGCTGCTAATAGTTTTAAAAAATGCCTGTAGAAGTACTCCTCATGGTCTGGTCAATAAGTGTGAATTGCAACTATGAAACGTTCTTGGAGCGCATGAAAGACTTTGCCTAGGTCTTGTGAAAACAACGTTCGGTTTCGTGGGGCTGCATGGCTGCAGATGTAGAGGTGGGTCGATGTCCTTACGTTGATCTGGTCTCTACGGTACCTCAACCAATTCCACAGATCTCTGTATCTTATCGGGGACCGAAATATGTAGATGGAGAACTATGCTTTCAATTCTCTAAGGAGGAGATAGTCCAATCCTCTGAGCCTTTCCGTTTCTCCATTGATCTAAAATTCTTACGGCGGAGGCCATCTCTGGATGCCATCAGGCTTTACATTCACAACCGTTGGGGATTATCTTGTTTACCAGTGGTTTCAACGATGGAGCGTCCAAGAAACATGTTTGTACGTATGTCAAATGAAGCAGATTTTCAGAAAGCACTTTCACGTGAAATTTGTGAAGTGAATGGAATTCAATACAAAGTGTTTCATTGGAAGCCAGATTTTAACCAAGATGAAGAACCATCTTTGGTTCCTATTTGGATCTCATTGCTTGGGCTCCTGCCAAATTTCTATCAAGAATCATTCTTGAAAATATTCACTACATCGATAGGCCGGTATATTCGTAGAGATAACCCGACGGTCTGTTCAACTCGTATAGATGGGGCTCGTCTATGTATTGAGATGGATGTTTCGAAGGACCCAATCCCATATTTTTGGATAGGGCTGTTGAGTAGTGATTGCAAACAAGAAGTGATTTATGAGACATTACCATCATTCTGTTCTTGGTGTAAAATTCAAGGTCATAATGTGCGTACCTGTAAAATGAAGATTCTACAGAATGGAGAAAAAGTATGGGAAAGGAAGATGGAAGTAGAGATGGAACGGGCAAAAAACGTCCAAGACGAGAAGGTGTTAGATGATATTGGTAAAGGCAAGGGTGCGATGGTTAATGTGGAACAAGATGGTGGTAATACGAGTAACTCTCTACAATTCCAAGGTGGGGATGTGGTTACAAATTAGTCGGTTAATGAGTCTAAAGAGGTGGAGGATAATAATGTGGCTGACAAATCGGTGGACGAAAGGGTATCAAAAGAGGGGGAGGGTTTGGTGGAAAGGGTTGTAAATTCGCAGGAGGATGTGGGAGAGTTTACGTTGCCACCTGATGATGATGATGCCATACTAGCGCATGAGGATGATTTCTTCACGCTGGAAGACTCTATATCTGACTTGATCTGGATCTTGAGGCTAAGATATTTGATACTTGGAAAGACTATGCCACGGAGAGTGAAGAGGAGGAACCAAAAATAAAAAAAGGGACTCGGAAAAGTTTTTATAAGGTTCGGAGATTGTCTCCGGTTTTAGCCAGACCCAATAAACTTTCTCTATGATCGGGCCAATTTTGACATGGAATATCCGAGGTATACGTAGCTCGAAAGGGATTTTAAAGACAATGGTTGGTAAGATGAAACCTCAAATTATTGCTTTGATGGAACCTTTTGCATCGTCTGATAAAGCATAGAGTATGATGAATATTTTACATATGGATCATTTTATTTTGAATGAAGAGGTTGGAAAAATTTGGGTGTTGTGGTAGGACAATATTTCAGCTCAATTGGTGTTACGGAGTGAGCAATTATTGTTACTGCGGGTTGATGGTGGGAGTAGCATATTACTTTTTGGATTTGTCTATGCCAAATGTACTATGAGTAATAGAAGAGTTTCGGGCACAATTAAACAACCATGTTATAGGTAATGAGCCATGTATTATTGCAGGTGATTTTAATATTATAAGGGAGGATTTGGAACTTAATATTATAAGGGAGGATTTGGAACTGAGGGGTGGGAGGCCTAGCCCAAGAGTAGCAATGGAAGAATTTAAATCTTGGATTCAAGTGTGGTCTTATTGAAATGAAGGTTGTGGGAAGAAGGTTTTCTTGGTGTAATGGATAGAGTGGGTTATCGAGGAGTTGGGTGAAATTGGATAGAGAGTTCTTGAACGCTAATTGTCTAATCAAAGTGCCTAATGCTACTAACAATTATTTACTGAGATCAACATCAGACCACTCTCCGATGTTTGTGGAATTTCATACTGAACTTTTTTCTTATGTCCCTGCTCCTTTCTGTTTCCAGGAAATGTGGTTAGAGCATACAGATTTTCATTCATCCTTGGCTTCAACTTGGTAGGAGGAGGTAGGGGGTACAGGGCCTTTGAAGTTGGCCCTTAAACTTAAAAAACTTAGAGGGGTAATGCGAAATTGGAATAAGCAAACTGATGGTCGAACTGAAGTGCATATATGGAATCTGGAAAAAAAGTTGGTGAGTTGGAGTTGATTTTGATAAATGAATGGGATCCCAGAATTGAATATGAGAGATTGCAAAGACAACTAGAGTTGGATGAATGGAGGCACAGGGAAGAGATTAGATTGGCTCAAATGTCAAAAATTAAATGGCGTCTTGAAGGGGATCAAAACTCTAAATTTTTCCAGGCTTACTTATCATATAAACAGAAGAAAAGAGTGGTGAATATGAGTCTTCAAGATGGAACAAATTTAAATTCTCCAGAGGATATTCACATAGCTTCTGTTCAGTATTTCTCAAAATTTTTGCAAGAAGAGGCTCCTAGTGGATTGCCGAATTTATCTAATCTTATTTCACCGATTATGTCAATGGCTGATAGTGGTACAATTTGTATTATTCCTTCTGCTGATGAAGTTCATCAAGCATTGGTTGCTATTCCCTCTAATAGTGCACTAGGTCCGGATGGTTTCAGCTCAAGATTCTATAAGAAATGTTGGGATATTGTTAAAGCTGATGCTATGGACGGTATCATAATTTTTTCAAGGAGGTAAGTTGTCCAGATTTTACTCATCTTCTTACTTGGTTTTAATCTTGAGAATTGAAAATCCTACTGGGTTTGATAAATTTAGACCTATTAGTCTTTGTACGGTGTTTTAAAAAATTTGTTCGAAGGTGATAGTGAATTGGTTAACTCCTCTACTTTTTAAAATGATATCTCCGGAACAAGGCGCATTTATCCTTGGTAGAAGTATTTTTGAGAACATAAGTCTTACTCAGGAAATGGTTTAGGCTATTCATAAGAAGGTCCATGGGGGGAATCTGATGCTTAAATTGGATATGGTGAAGGCATATGATCATATTAATTGGGCTTTCCTGTTGGAAGTTCTTTGATCTTTTGATCACAAGTCTGTGCATTGTTCTGTGAATGTATTTCTACTCCCTGGTTTTCTATCATGTTGAACGGCACTACTAAAGCTTTTTCAAAAGTGGGCGCGGATTGAGGCAAAGGGACCCTTTGTCTCCTTATTTGTTTATTATTTTGCAGGAAGTGTTATCTCGACTAATTAGGCAAAAGGTGGTTGAGCAGAAATTTGGCCACTTTTCACAAGCTTGCGGCACTCGTTTGGTATCTCATCTCATGTATGCTGATGATGTCGTTATATTCACTAATGGTGGTCGAAATTCTATCCGCTGTCTTTTGGAAATCTTGGCTACATATGAGGAGTGGTTTGGTCAAGCAATTAGCAGAGAAAAGACGGCTATGTTTTTTTCGAATAAAATATCCATCACTCGTAAACGAAATATGAAGAGAATTACGTGTTTTTCAGAGGGGAGTTTTCCTTTCAAATATTTGGGAGTTCCCATTGTTTCAGGAAGACTTAAAATGGCAGATTTGGAAGATCTTGTCAACAAAGTGAGTAAGAAAATGAGTGGTTGGAAAAGGAGATTATTGTCTGTGGGTGGTAGATTAATTTTACTACAACATGTTCTTGCCAGTATGGTATTACATTCTTTTGCAGTGTTACAGGTTCCAAAAGCCATAATTTCCTTTTTAAATAGATTGATGAATTCCTTTTTTTGGGGAGAAAGTGAGAAAAGAGGTAAGCGAAAATGGGTTGCTTGGAATCAAATCTATCATCCTACTGCAGAAGGGGGTTTGGGAATTAGAAACTTGGAGGATATGCATAGAGCATTACATTTAAAATTTGCATGGAAACTGATGCATGAGGATTCTCTCTGGGCGAGTTTTTTCGATCCAAATATATTGGGGATAGGCTTTTGATATTGTCAAGCCATCAAAAGGGGTCTCAATTTTGCAAATGATAGCAAATTGTATTCCTACTGTTTTGAATAACTACAAATGGAAAATAAATGAGGGGTAGATGTTCTTTTGGTATGATAAGTGGTTGGATCAGGGGATCTTTGCTGATAATTTTTGGTGGAGGAGCAACCGCTATTAAAAGTGAAGGATTGTCGTATCAATAATGGATGGAATATGAATTTAATAGATAGAATGGTGGGAATAGAAACTATGGATAATATCTTAAATGTGCTTAGTAAATGTAAGGAAGGAACAAATGTGTTGGTATGGACTAAATCTGAGAGTGGGGAGTTTATGACAAAATCTGCTTGGGAATGTATTCGGCTTCGAGGTGCAATTTTGGAGGGACACAAATGGATTTGGAGCAAATTACTGCAAAAAAAGTCTCAGTATTAATGTGGAAGGCATTCCATGGAGCTTTGGCTATGTATGATAGATTTAGAAGAGTTGGAATTCTGTTAACTTCGAAATGTGATTGTTGCCAACAAGGTCAATTTGAAGATCAGAACCATGTGTTATTCACTGGGGAGGTTGTTGAGGCAATATGGAAAAAATTTGGTTCATTACTAGGTCTACCGATTGGTAGATCATGGGGTGAAACAACTCTTAGCTGGTTTAGACGTGCATCAAATTCATCTTAGATGGGGATTATTTTAGGATTATTGCCTTCAATTATAATGTGGAAACTTTGGGAACGCAAGTGCCTAGCATGTATGGAAGGTTGATTGGTTTCGGTACAAGCTATGTGGCATTCTATCATACACTGGATTGGCGTAATTTCTCATGATTTTTCTCGGGTGCAGAGGATTTCTCAAACCGACAAATACATCTTACATAGTCTTATGTTTCCTCCCATCCCAATTCTAACAAACCAAATTCAACTTGTAGCATGGAAAAAGCCTACTGGTGATTGAGTTAAACTAAATATGGACGGAAGTAGCCTCGGAAACCTAGGACCTTCGAGAGTAGGAGGGGTGGTTTGGGATATGCAAGGTGCTCTGATTTTTGCTTTCTCGGTGAATATAGGTTATGGCTCTAGTTCACGTGCTGAGCTGAGGGCTCTGTTGGAAGGTGTTAAATGATGTAAACAAAGAAATTTTCACGCGATAGATATAGAGATTGATTCTAAGGTGCTCCTTTATTGGTTGCAACTTGGCATATGGTATTTAGAGGATTATTGGGAGGAGCTTCAAGCCATGCTTCCTAAGTTAAATTTTATTGTATCTCATATATATAGGGAAGGGAATGCGCCTGCAGATTGGTTAGCGAGGGGGGGAGTAAGGGGAGATGATTCGGAATGGGATCATATGACAGAGGTGCCATCGTATCTACAGGGCTTACTAAGAATTGATAAATGGGGTCTTCCCATGATTAGATGCAGAGTTTCATGTAGAAATGGTAGGTGTTAGCTTGCGGATGGTTTCCATTTTGGTTTAGCTTATGTTTTTAGGAATGTGTGCGTCCTAACCTTTTTAGCAGGTGCTCTACCGAAGTGTTGTATCTCGTTGGTTTTTATCTTTGGGGGTAGAGTTTGGTCTTTGTTTCGGCTATTTTTTGACTTTGAGTTTTGTGTCCTCAGAGTCCATGAATGTATCACGGTTTTTCTCTACCACAAGTGAGGGCAATTAATAAAATTGGGGAGTGGTCCCTCGTGGACAGGGGACTCTAACTCTTATTAAAAAAAATAAAAAAAAGTCTTCTATCAAGTTTGGTGATAATACTCAACCTCGACAAAAATTGGAGGTGAAAGAAGTTTTCGACTTGGAGAATGCCACCCCTAGTATTAATTACTTAGTCCTTCCCTTGTCTTTCAATGCTTTGGAAAAACTTCATTTCCAACATATTCAGCAAAAGAACTCCCAAAAGCTGACTGGGTGGAAAGCAAAAGTACTTTCTCAAGTTGGTTGTACCACCTTTATCGGGACGGTTGCTAGCTCTATGCCTTCATATCTCATGTCTAGCATTTCTATTCCCAAGGGTATTGCCAGCAACATTGACCGTAACTTCATGATGTTCTAGTGGGGATTCCCGTTAGATAAGTCACACAATCTTATCCTCAAATCTTGGAAATCCATTTATCAGCCTAAATCCATGGGAGGCCTAGACTTATTTCAGAAAATTGGATGGCAAATGTTTATTGGAGTCCATGCCATTTGGGAAAGAGTTCTCACTAGGAAGTACCTAAGAAAGACTTCCTTAAGCATGGTCTTTGCTACCAGATTAATAATGGGACTCATACTAGAGCTTGATTGACCCTTGGGCTCCTAACAATAAAAAATTCTCACCTATCCCAAAGGACATCAGTACTCCTCAAGACCCTTTACTTCGTGTCTCTGAATTAATGATGGAGGAGCCTAGGTGTTGAAACACCATTATTCTCCAAGCCATTTTCCATCAAGATACAACGAATGAGATTGAAAAGATTCCTCTTGCACAACAAAATTTTCATAATCTGCCTGACAAACCTATTTCAATCCATCACAATTCTGGTGCTTTTAACATAAAGTCTGCCTATGCGGCCACAAGATTATCTCAAACCCAGAATCGTATGGATAATAAAAAAATTCTAGTTACTGAGTGGAAAAAGTTATGGAGGATCAAAATTCAGGATAGACTCAAATTCCTTTGCTAGAAATATAATTGTTCATGAAGCTTTTTCCCCTTAATTAATTGTTTTTATGTCATCCACATTGAAAACTTTCAAAGAACACTATGATGCTTGGGGTAATATACAAATTAATACCAGCAAACCTTGAGAATCTTCCCTATGGACCACTACCTTCTCACATTTAATGTAACGATTAGACAAAATGGAAGTACATCAGCAACTATATGTTGGACATCAACTGGATCCATCTGTTTTGTGCTTACAAAACATATCATAAGCAAGAATCTGAATTAAGGGGAAGTTGAAGCAATGCTCTTGGGAGTTCTAAAAGCCAATGAGGCCAACATTGATAGACTTGTAATTGTAGGGGACTCTCTCAATACCTTAAAAGCTGTCAAAGATTTGAACTACATTCCCGACTGGATAGTGCAACCCATTATTCAAGACATAAAGATTTCTCTCCAGGCACTACAAAGCTGGAAATTTCAGAAAATATATCGAGATGTGAATCAATGCGCGCATTCCATTGTGCAGTGGGCAGCCTCCAAAAATATTTTTGGAAATATTCCACTGAATTTAATTCCACCTTCTTTGTTAAGCTTTCATAGTGGGAAAGACCCACCTTTTATTGTAATATGAGCTTGTAATTATGCTGCATAATGCAGTGGATCCTCTAAGTTCTATAATATTAGTTGCTTATTCTAAAAAACAAAAAACCAAACACATGCCACAACTAACTCTGCTAACTAATCCCAAATAAGAACAAGTCTAACTTTTATTAATGAAAATCCATAGCCCAAATAAGAACAATTTCATCATAATAGCTCAGTTCTTAAATACATGACAGAACCCTCAATGAACAATACACAATAGTTTAGCCCATTCTTCTCAAATTTATATCATCGTTCACATTACGCATGCCAACTATACAAACTACATGTTTAAAATACTTACCCCTCGCTACCCCACCATAACCCAATTTATATTTGTCTCGATATGTCAAACCGACATCTCCAAAAATCAAATAGCAACAAGTCAACTCCTAGACAACCATACAAGCCAACATATAAACCCAAAACTGTGACGCCCCCAAATTCCGATTGGGATCGGACGGACATTTGAAGCGTTGAGACATGCAACACAAGGTTACCTGCCCCCGTTCATGACATATAAGATGCAATATTCCTAACATGCATTTAGCATTTTGCAATATTCACAGCGGATAATTTTTTTCTTTAGCAATACTATGCACCAAACCGAAATATCCCAAATACTTAAAACATACTTCATTCATAATGACGTACTAAACAACTGAGATTACAATAATAGTCCATATGGTTGTGATCAAAAGAGTGCTGAAGATTGAACTCCACAAATACAAGTAGTAACCTGAGGTAACTACTATACTACCATCTACGTCGCACCATCGTTTAGTCGATCGTTTCCAGTTGGTCGATTCTCGATTTTCCTTCAGATCTTGTAATAAGATTTACCATTCAGGGGGAATGGTAGTTGGGACTACCACAGTAAGATTTGATTACAAATCTCAGCAAGTTAACATGAAACTTCCATAGAGGTTAATGATGCATGCATGGCAGTAAAAGTATAAATGCATAATCAAATCATAAGTAATCATATCATAACTTGACATACAACATAACATAACTGGTATAACTTAAATTGAAACTGAAGCTTAGCATGAACTTGACTTGAAATATAACATGGACTTGAAACATAGCATGAACGTGAACATGTATAATTTGAACATGAACTTGAACATAACTTGAACCTGAGCATGACATAACATAAATGTAAACTTAGAACATAACGTAAACTTGAACATAACATAACATGAACTTAAAACATATTCTTGTCTCATGGGATTACCATGATTGCATGAACGTAAACTTGAACATAACATAACGTGAAACATAACTTGAACTTGGAATCTTATTCAATAGACTTAATCATTAAAGTGACCATATGGGTGCTACCCAGGTCCCCTTGAGCCGTGTGTCCCTGCCGATTACCGCATCACATCACAGGTGTCTATACCAGCTGTGAGTGCGTTAATACGTACTCCACAGTTGTTGTGGCCCCATGTATTCTACGTGTCACAATTGTTGTGTCTCACGTAGTGTATTCTCCACAGTTGTTGTGGCCCCATACTTCATGCTCCACAGTTGTTGTGGCCCCATGACTTATCTGTTTGTGCCACACTTGCTGTGGATGTAACATAATTTGTGGCACCATCGGCGTTAGTGCCTGGCGCGCTCCGGTGACCAGCTAATTAGGCCTCATTCACAACTTGTTGACTGTACTTCGTCAACCCAGGGAATTTCACACCTATTTAGACACTCTAGCGTGAACAAAGGAGTTCCACTAGGATATTACCCCATCCTAGCGCTTAGGGTCGTGATTGACATGAATAACTTAACCGGCATACATGACATTTCGTAACGTGACGTAACATAAACGTGACATAAAAGACAGAAGTCCTGACGTAGCATAACGTGACATGAACGTAAAACGACAGACATGACATACTTCGAGACATAAATGTAACAAAAAATATTTCGTAACATGGCATACCATATAACAGACAACATTTCTTAACATGACATAACATGTGACTGTGAATATTACGTGACATGAAATACATGTAATAGATGGCATACTTAACATGACATACTTGCAATATATAGCAATACGTGACATAATATCTTGTGTAACAGATGAATAATTCATGACAAAATAAATTCTGTGTAACAGATAAATACGTAATGACTTGGTATGGCACATATGATAACATGCATACATACACTTTAGTTCCCTTACTTATCACTCATACACATTAAACTGATAGTAAGTTAAAAGCTAACTTACCTCGATCTTCGCGCTTCGAGACAAAACTCAAGTGAGATCACGAGAAACTGAAAGTAGTGATTTCTAAAAATTAGAACTTAATCACTAACAATTAGGAATATGGAGAAATATCAACTTAGAGTAAAATGACCATTTTACCCTCTACATGTGGGAAAATGACCATTTTACCCCTAACTTAAAGATTTTGCATCATAACTTCAAAAATCACCAAAATTTACATACCTTATGTAAATTTTGTCCTAAACTCAAATATCTATTCAAAAAAATTTAAAACTAAACACAACCATTAAAACTCTATAGGGCCGAAACTTACAAAGGTTATTTCTTTTGATTTTTGTTGTAGTTCTTTTAAATCCCAAAACTCATGATTAAACCAAAATTTTTCTTCTACTATACTCATAACATATTCTTAAGAATAATCATGTTTTGAATCATGAAAAAAAGTCATCAAAATCACCAAAACCATACTTGAACTTTTTGGTTTTTCTTCTAAGTTCAAAACAGAATTTTGTTTCCAACTTGTTTTGATCAACCTCTTGATACATGACTTATAAAGATGTGATCTTCAAACCAAAACATCACATGGTTTAAGAAGATGTTCTAAAACAGATCCAAGCATCAAACTCAAGATCACATGGTTAAACATCAATCAAAACATAAATTTAGCCAAGAACATCATCACTTTGGCCTAACCAAATATCTCAATGCATAAAATTTCATATCTTCGAAAGCAACATCAAATATCTTCAAAATAACATTCTAACATGTATATAAGATGCTTAGGATCTTCCAATAAAAATACAAAGCCATTGGAATAAGATTAAACCATAAAAGATTTAAACTTTCTCAAAACAGAAACTGTTTTTCCTCTTCCAGTTTCTAAGTTTCTAGATCTAAGAAAATATTTCACCAAAACTTTTAATCATGCAACAAATCCTCAACCAATAATCATATACACATGTTAACAGTACTCCATAAAAATTTCGGACCAAGATCTATTCATTAGCTTGGTCAAAAACTCCAAAATATAACACACTCTCCAGTTTATCGCCCAGAATGACCTTTCTAGGGTCTAAACAACTTTTGACCAACCAATGATCTCCAAATGGAACAAATAAGATATCCAAGTAAACTAGACTCCAAAATAAACAACTTTCATGAAGGAAACGTTGCGAGGAAACACTTAAAAAAGCTTCGAAACAGGCATTCAAAAGAGGTAAGAAAAACTGTCCGAGAGTGTCTTTTGGTCTGCCACCATTTGGTTGAGCAGATGAAACAAAGTTTTGCTTAAGTGACATGATCTCACACCTTGATTCCTTTAAATCCAACAAACGTTCCTCATGGTGCCAAGTGTCTAAAATTATTCCACAAGTGTGGCTAAGATCTTGCCAAGTGTCCAAATAAAACTTCTCCAATCTAATTTGGACATTCCACACTGTGATTTTTAAACACTGCAATTGGTGCGCTTATCGAGGTTACTATTCAATCCAAAAAATTTAATCATAAACTTAACACTAGAAATTCCTAAATATTCATATTAACTTATAGTGAAAATCTTTTACCGAAATTCAATCTCAAAGTGCCCATAAAAATAATTTCACAATTTCCAACAGACGTTTCGTCCGGAATTATGAAAATAGGCTATTGCACCATAAAATCCTAAATAATCCACTGAGTCTAATGGCGTGGACCATAATGCATTCTGACACTTCTAACCACCTCAAATAAATAAAACTTATATTTCTAGCACCATAGTGAGTGATAACACTGACTATGTTGACAGACTAAAACTTATGCGATTGGTCGATTCGTAAAAACTTATGGGGTTTTCACGAGATTCCTAAAGTTAATAGAAATTCCAACAATGAATTTCTAGCGGGCTGTTACAAAAACAACCTACATGTCAACCCCAAGCATCCACACAACTCACAACACATCCAACACAACTAGTCCCAACATACATCCTCTCACCCAAACAACCATAAAACCAGCCCTGAAAAGCTACATATCAATCCACAAATAGTCAACATCAATTCAAAATAACCAAACAACCACAACAATCCCAAACAACAACATACATCAAGTGTGATGACCCCGTGGAATTAAAAAGTGAAACAACACTGTATAGGGCATTGGAGATGTACTGTGATATAAGGTAGTGACATTAAATTTAAATTTAAACACTGGTTAATGTACGTCAGTGGCTAATATTAGACAAGGGCATTACTTGAAGCATTTCGAACAGAGATTGTGCAATACCACCTTCCACCGGTCACAATGGCAGTATCAACTAAGAGGACAAATTTGGAATTTAGAGCAAGTGAGAAAGAATGAGAGACAAAAACAATAGAGGGACATAGAACTCAAAGCAAGAAATTGAAGGGGCTCACCAGTGTTGGAGTTGCAAATCGTGGACAGAGGAGTCAACAATGGACCCACCGATTTTGGTGTTAGCACTCTATGTTCAGCCACAAAAGAATATCTTTTACATCTCGAGCAAGGAGGGGGAGAGGGAGAGGGAGTCTTACCAATGTGTGGTGAGTCGACTGGTGACAACCCTTGACTGTGGAGGTGCATGACTAGGTAAAGGGATGGATAATCTGTGTGAGGAAGAAAGAGGATCTTATGAAGAAATACGGTGAGGCAATGGGAAAATATAACAGAGGGGGTGAGAGAAATGACATAATCACTTACCGGTGTTGCTCAGGCGGTGAAATCGTTGGCGGCAAGGACTCGAGAAGCAAGAAATGGCGGCATGTTGCACCAAGATCCCAAACTGACGCATGAAATAGAGAGAGTGAGAGAGAGAAAGAATTGTTTAAGGGAGACTTGGGGGGTGAGGAACCAATTGAAATGCGTGGGGAAGAGGAAAATGGGGAGCAAATCTAGGGGAAAGGGGGAAAACCATTGGGATGGAAGGGAGAGAAAGAGAGAAGAAACCTTACCAAAACAATGTCATTTTGACTATTCCCCTACTAGACTCCTCGTGGTCCTAGGCTTGGGTCTAGGCTTGGGCCTTGGGCCTAGGGGGTATTGCACTTTAGTTCCTTGAACTCCGTTGGGGCTATTATATAGAGTGCTCTATGGATTGGAACAGTTACTAATTCTAAATCAATTGCGAACTCAATCTCCCTAGGTGGGGATTTTTCTGGCAATTCCTAAAAAACTTCCGTAACTCTCTTACTACTGTTATGTCCTCCACTTCCTTACGCATCCCTTTCCTTGAGGCCAGGTATACTAGGTAATCCTCAGCCACTCTTATTAACTCTTTCTTAGCCTGAAGTGAGGTAATAACTTCTGGTATAGGGTATAATTTACTTCCTCTAAAGATCATAACGTACACTCCTCGTACCTGAAAGGTTACCGTCCTTGAACGACAATCTATATTCGCAAAATGTCTAAACGATCAATCCAATCACAAGATGACATTGAATCCTTGCATTTCAAATATGATTAGATCGGCCTCCAAAGTAACTCCCTCTACCTCTAAAAGGACATTCCTTAACTACCTTGTTACAAAATACTGCTTCTCGATTCTGTACAACCACCATGACTACCTGGCTCATCAGTTAAGTTCAAAGGCCAACATCCTAACCAACATGGAAGATCAAATTGGAGTGGTAGCCCTTGGGTTGATGAAGTACAATCAACAGACTTTGTAACACCCGGACCCAAAATTGGTATAGTTGGACTATGGATTTTATTTATTTATTTATTTGAGCTTGATATTTTAGGTTTTTTTTAATATTACGGACTTGAGTAGTGATTTTCTTTTTATTTGGAGATCTTATCCATTTTTTTTTTCCTACATGTTTTATTTTGTTTTCTTCTCTTTCCGTCGCCCACGACATGCATGCACACACACGTCTATTTTTCAACACTCTCCACACGCAAGTCTCCCTCATCCCTCTAGGGTTTTCTCATCACATATATATATATATATATATACACATAGATACACTTATCCCTCGTGCATGTTGAAGCCAAGCCGACACTACCCTCCCACGCGAATCTGTAGCCCAGAAATTCCTCCTCTTCGCAAGCCAATCCAGCCCCTCTTGTCGTTGTATTCATCTTCCCCAAGGCTCCTCAACCCCACGTTCACCACCCTGCCGTGCCCAACCTTTGTTTCACGCACACAGCCATGCATACCACCATGTGATAGCCCCACCGCCCAGCCCGTGGGCAAACTGTGAACCCCACGTAGCCATGCCGCTGCCTCTGCGTTAGGACCCCCTTAGCGCCATCCCTGCACCTCACCACATTGCCCAGCCACATGGAGCTGTAGCCCAACGCCCCGTAGCCGCTACTGCAAGCTTCGGTTTCCTCTGTTTTTGTATCCAAAAATAGAGCAACGTTCAGCCACCATAATCCACTGCAATTCCGTCCACCGAGAACCCCACCACGTTGTGTCCCCACCTCACGAAAACCACCACGGTTAGCTCTACCGCGACCCACCCCTGTCACGGGAACCCAGCCGTTTATTCCCCTGTTTTTAGCCTCTCGAAACAGAGGTCCACCCACTGGACCACCACACTGCACCGCACCGCTCCAGCCACTCCAAGCCGTCGCCACCCACACGGATAAGGGCGCTGAACACCCACAGGCCACCCCAGACGTAGCACCCCTCACGGTGAGTACCTCCCTCGGTTACTCCCTCCTTTCTCTCCGCCCTCTCTCGCTCACCTCTCCCTCTCTTTGTCTCGTGCCCAGCGCTGCTCGACGGAAGCTCCGTCGCGCTCCTACTCTTCTACCGCGCCACCGCTGTCCCTCCAGCCAACCCCGTCGCGCCTCACCCTCGACACGTGCTCGGTTTCCCTTGGGTAACTTCCTGCCACCGCATGTGTTAATACCGTGTGTTTTGTTTGTTTGGTTTCTGCTTATAAGTTATTTGTACGTACTTTATATATAGATTATATATATGGAAAGTTTTAACCTAGGTTGGGAACTTACTAGTTTTGACCTAATATATATATATGTATATATATATGGAAGGTAGGTTTAACCTAAAATTTTCGGGTGAGAAGTTTTATTTTTGAGATTTATGTTTGAATGAGTTTTGCTTTAAGTTTCAATAAATATTATATTTGTATTTTAATAATATTTTTAATTAAAGGAAGTAAACTATTTTTTTTTAAGAGAGGAGTTTTTCATGAATTATTTTATGGAAATTTTTGTAACCAATGTATTCTTTTTATTTATAAAATGTTGCTGGTATTTTAAATATTTTGAATATTAATTTTTTATTGAGTTTTATATTTATTTTAATACATCTTGATTAAATTCTTATTCGGTACGAATTCGTTTAAGTGGATATTGATGGTTTTGGAAAATGAGGGCATATTGGGAATTATGAGAATTTTAGGTTTTGAGGAATTAAATAGGTTATTTTAGAAGTTTAGGATTAAATATCGAAACCAGTGGTTGATTGGAAATTTATGAGAATTACGTGATTATTTTATAGGTGACGATTAATTATTGTTCGACGTTTTTAAGGAATTTCGAAAAAGCTAAGAAGTTTAGGTAAGCGGGGTTCCTATGCTAGACTTTGCATTTAAAATAAAATGAGTTGAGGTTATCTTTGGAAAATATACATATTTGATGTTGAAAAGAAATTTGAACTGCCTCAGTTATTTGTTTTGCATTACTCATGAGATTCTGTTTAAAAAGAAATTATTTTCTGTAATGACTGGTGTAGACATCAGCTTATTTTTGACATTCTGTTTCTGAACTTTGAAAAAAGAGAGCGAATATGAAATTTTGTGCATAAATTATGTTGTGTAATGATTTTGTTCTGTTCTGAAGATTTTCTGTACTCTGATATGATTTGATGTGATTTCTGAAAACCTCTGGCATAACATTCTGTTTCTATTTCTGTTCCATTCTGACCTCACCACGGGTGTAAAACTGCGGCCTCTGTTCGGGTTTGTACCAACTTTTCTGTTTCTGGTGCACCCACTTTGGAAACAAAGTGGTTTTCTACGTGGTCTTTCCTATGTGCACACTCAGGGCTCCGAGAATGAATAAGGGGAAGATTCACATTCTGTTTCTGCTCGGTTAGCTACCGAGGTTTGCAAAACCCTACCACGGGGGTTAAACATGGTATTTGTTCTGATATGATAAGATAAGATGTGATGTTTCAGTTTATGCTATGCCAAAGGGATTTTGATTATGAATATTTTTGAACTTTCGCTCTGATATTTTTGATAACATATTCTGACGCTGCATTTTGAAAACATTATTCTGATTCTGCATTTAGAAATAAAATATTTTTTGTTCTGTATTCTGAACTCTATAAATGCTCATATTTACACACTAGTATATGTCATCTGCTTACTGAGTTGTTGATAGCTCACCCCTTATCTCTATATATTTTTCAGATGATTTTGAATAGTTCAGCTAAGGATCAGGATTATGGAGCATCGGTGAGATGATTATTTAAGCATAGTGGTTTACTCATAGAAGATTTCTGAGAAGTGGTAGATTTTTATTGAGAGATTCTGTAGTATTCTGATGACTTTATATTTTAGAGTCTATAAATACATTGATGAATTGTAAGTTTTAAGTTATAGGGAGTAACTCTTTGATCCCTGCGGGACGGGGCGTTACAGACTTTGAATGGGTTCTTCCTAAAGGATTCTGGAGAGAAGTAGCAGCACCTAATGCTAGTGGGTGAAACACATTGTAAATATAGTGAAGGTGAATTGTGAACTACCATATCATATTGATTCAGACGTACTCACACTCGGTCAAGGGTCGGCAATGTGATACGATAACTAACAGGGAGCCCACAGTTCTTAGGAGTACTGTGAGTTTTCCACCCACCTTGTTATATGTAATATTTTGAGCTGTGAAATGTTTTAGGAAATGAATTTGCGCAGTATGGTTAATTTCCTGTAATCCCATGGATAGAAAATATTATTTTATGGGCACTTGAGCCAAGTGGGAGAATGTAAGAGTTTTATTTAAACTCTATGTCTCACACACTCATATTGATAGAGTTTGAATAGCTTAAAACTTATCAGTGAATAAATGAGTTATAATGGGATAAGAACAACCCTATTTCTAATCATAGTGGGACACAAAGTCCTTAGATTTCTTGATAGTTAGAAGTCTATAAATAGTGCTGAGGGGTTAAGAGTTCCCACATATAACATTAGAGTGCCTCTAGCCATCATGAGACACTAGTAAGGCTAAGTTGATTGGGTGATCCTTCTCTCATAGTTAGATCAAATTCTTCATCAAACAGATGAAGAAAGGTACGTCTTTTAATTGTTATTATTTTTATTATTGTGGATTATAGAAAATCAAAGATCCAATTATTAATGTTCATATTAAAATATTTAACAATCTCACCCCTCAATCAAGAGAAGCTTGGGGTGAGCCTGATGCCCTCCCCCGGTCCAGAGGTTATACAATTAGGCAAAATCGAGGAACAACTTGGACGAACATTGTGCTCGCCCTTGAGATTTTACCAGAGGGAATTTTCGCCCCCATAAAAGAGAAGCTCTGGTGAGATTGATGCTTGCTTCCCTCGAGGCTATACAAGTGAGCTACCTTGGCCAAAACCTGGAGCAACTAAAGGTGAGCATCATGCTCTCCCTCGAGGTTTTACTAGAGGGAATCCTCAAACCCCATCGAAGAAAAGCTCGCTGCAAGCTTGATGCACATCCCCTAATGATATACGAACAGGCTTCCTATCCCCAAATTGAGGAAAATCTTGGAGTGAGCTTCATACTCACCCCTGAGGTTCCACCGGGGGCACCACACTAGATCACAAAGGAAGTTAGACCATTTTACTTGACCAGAAGGGCGGGCAACTATGAGGAGCATGGGTTCACAACAAGATTAAGGTGAGCAAGATGCTAGCCCACATGAAGTCCCCATTTCCAAGGCAATAAAGTGATTTGGCAGGGAGGAGGCCCCATCCTATATCATCAGGCACACGAAGGAAAGAGCAATTGGTGGACATGAAGCCCACATCCTTAAAAATCACTTATCCACAATAGGCTAGAATGGTTGGATGGCTGATAAGTTTGAAGAACAAGTTGTGTCTGCTTATAATCCTATCGGTTTCAATTATTTGCTAAGGTATAGGAAACACATGGATGGATTGTCAAGATGAAGGCTAAGAGCTGACTAGTTGACATAGGCAAGATGCTACTAAAGTATTGGGACACTAGAAGATAGTGAATAACACTTGGAAGATCAAGCTGCATACATTTGTGCTTTGCTTAATTTATGCTGACAAATGTTTGATTCAAGAAGGTGCCACTCCAACCATGATTGCCTGTCTTAGCACGACCCTCCCTCGAGGTTGTCTTGGGATGACTTGCGGTCCAGCCTAGTCCTCACTTGAGTTTGCCTTGGGACGACTGGCAGCCAGCCCGATCCTCCCTCCATTCTACCTTAAGACAATGTCAACCTCAACAACCCTAGTCCCACCTGGAGTTTACCTCAGGAAGACTGCGACCTTGCCAGATCCTCTACTTAGTTTGTCTTCTGACTATCTCAGCTCAACAACCCCAATCCCTCTTCAAGTTTGCATCAAGGGAACTTGTAGCCTAGCTTGTTCTTCCTTTGAGTCTACCTTAGGAGGATAATGGCCTTAGCAACCCTTGTCTCTGCCTCAAGTCTACTTCGAGGCGACTTGTGACTACTTCAGGTCCTTACTCAGAAACGACCCCAAATATTAGTGAAGAATAGGGATACGTCCTTATCACGCCTCGTACCCAAGGGTGAGTCCACTTACTCAGTAAGCAGAGTACATACACTAGTGTGTAAACATGAGAAGTACAAAATACAGAAATAATCTATCCTAAAAAGTAGTTGTGATATTTTCATAAGCATTTAATATAATAATATATACAAAAGAACTTAGTCAAAAGCATACCGAATAACATTAGAAACAGAAATAGAGTCCATGTTTACCTCATGGCAGGGTTGTGCATGCCTGCGATTAGCCAAGCAGAACATAAATGAATGTTTTGTCACCTAAGTGATGCACTCAAAACAAAGGCCATGTTTACCCCCGTGGCAGGGTTGTGTGTTCTATGGAAAGCCAACCAGATCATAAGTCACCTTGTCAACATAGAGAGTGTACTTAGAAATCAGAGGCCATATTTACCCCGTAGCAAGGTTGTGCATTTTATAGATAGCCAAGCAGAACATATATCACTAAGTTATTAAAGTGATTGTGCTAAAAAATAAAAGGCCACAATTTTACACTCGTATCAAGGTCAAACATTAGAGGCCACAATTTTACACTTGTGGAAAGGTTAGACATTGGAGGCCACAATTTTACACCCGCGACATGGGCAGACATTAGAAGCCTCTATTATAACCCTTGGTAGCTTGTAACCAAAGCAAAACATAATCTTATTTTAGGGTTTTCAGATACAATGCAAAGACGAGTGTTCAAAACATAAAATATCATATAAATCAAATAAAATTTTCAGATTTCCTATTCACATTTTATGCATTACAGAAATAGTATACAAAAACTAATCATGTCTACACCAATGACAATAAGATATCAAATTTTAAAGTCAGGTATAAAGAGTTGTGTTGAAAATAACCAAAGTTGTTTTCATAACAAAATATGCAGGTTTTTCACAAAATCAACCTCAGTCAGTTTTAGGCAAAGTCTAGCCTAAGAGCACCACTTACTGGAACAATTTAGCATTTTTTTAAATTTCTCACAACAATGCCTAGCGTATATCAATCGTCGTCTATAAAATAGATACGTAGACTTACATAAATTTCCAGTTATACGTAAATCTCTAATTAAGCACGTACTTTGTAATTAAAGACCTGAAATACTTATATAACCTAGACCTCATAAAGTCTAAAATCACCATAACCCTAAAATATCATCGCCCCCCAAATCATGAATATCCACATTATTTCTACAAATGAGTACAAGATTAAATCCTATAATATTTCCTCATCGAAATATTGATTTTCTCTCGATTTTATCATAATTAGCATCAACCCTAATTAATTCATGGAAACTTGTATGACCCATATAGCTAAACCTGTGACTTGCAATATTCTTGCAACCTATAATAGTCAAATCACCTTTAACTCGTTATTGTACAATCACCGTATACAAGCTTATAGTATAAGTCTATGTTAGCAAGAGATATCTAGAGAGGGAGAGAGAGTCTCAGGGAGAGAGAGAGAACCTATCGTTAAGGCATTTGACTATTTCAGTGTGGTGGTTATCGACATGTAGGGTGGTTGTAGGACCGAGGCATACAATGTGAGGCTTCAACTGAGTGCGGCGCTAGAAGGTTCACGGACAGCGTATGTGGGGATAGGCAGTGATGGTGCAACAGTTCAGTTGGCTTTATGATTGGATCGAAGGGAAAATATTTTTGCAAGGGGCAGTCATCTGCGTCTGCAAGTGTGATGATTGCTGGAGGGGCTTTACCGTGGCTTCACTAGTGGTGGATGGCTGTTCAAGGTGGATATTGGTGACAACATCCACCCTGAGCATGAGGTATCTCGGTGCAGGGCTTACAATTTCGATGTGATTTCTCGGTGACAGGGAGGCATGTTGGTACATTAGTGGCTTCTAACTTTAGTGCTGTAGTGGTTGGTTGGTGGTCTCAAGTGGCTTATGCATTGGTGCAACGTTCATAGTGTGACATGGGTGGAGGTTGGAAACGATGCTGCTAGTTGTGAGAAGGGTTGAGAAGAGGAGATGTGTATGGCATGGCTTTCCACTTGGTTCGGCAATGTAGAAAGGGTGAATGCGCAACTTTAGGGCAGTTTCCTTAACCTTCTCTGGTAGTGCATGGTAGTGGGAAAAACGGAAAGGCATGAGGGAAATATATAGAGTAGCAACCCTAGGTTGGAGATGATGTGCTATGTATGTGAGGGAACATGTGGGTTTGATGGGTGTTCTGTGTTTGGATCTAGAGTTTTCTAGTTGCAACTAGGTCTTGGATCTAATGACTAGATAATAAAGGGTGGTGTAAATTTTATTTTCACCATCCTTTGATTAGACTATTTATTCTTTCTTACCAAGCAATTTTCTTATAAATTCTATGTGAGATATTTGATTTAGCTTAAGTTATTCTACTCACATATTAGATTGTTAAGGTATTACAACCCATGCAAAGTGATTTCATTTGTTGTGTAAGCATTTGTGATTTTTTTGAATTGCTCACTAGGGTCACTATGGTTTGGAAGACAGAATGGGGGAAAGTATTGTGGATAGTAACTAAATGAAACCCCAACAACAACTTATAGCTGAAGTAGACATGCGGTCTCTTCAGAAGGTCCTTCATGGGCAATGGGCAGAACAAAATGGGGCAGCTGACCACCAACTTTGTTGAAACTGGTCACATTCCACGAGACTACTCTCAACTCTGTAATGCTACTACTCAGGCCATTGCCAGTGGACATAAGAAGGATTTGTCCCCTGCTCGAATTTTGCAATAAATCAAGACGATGCTGATGCATCCACTAATGTGGTTACAAGTACCTGTCCATTTTTTCTAGTATGGCTTTGGTGTTGTTTGATTGGAGTGCTACCCACTCTTTTATCTTACATGAGTATGCTTGTAAGTGTGATAGAGCTTCTAAGCACTTGATTGTATGTTTGTTTGTTACTACACCTTTTGAAGATCATGGAGTGTGTCAGTCAAATAGTAAGGACTACGTGGTGGAGATGCAAGATGATGCCTTCCTAAAGATTTGGTGGTCTTTGATATGATATAATTTGATGTAATTGTTTTGCATGGATTGGTTGCTAAATATTTTGCGTGCTTGGATTGTAACAGGAATAAACTAGTTTTTAGGCCACCAAGAGGACGAGAAATTCATTTTAGGGCAGTATGTAGATGCTTTCCCTTAGTGCTGGTTATAACACTCCAGGCTTCAAAGGGCAGGTTTGGGGGGTAGGATGAGACACAAAATTCTTATCTCATCTCATCTCATCATTACATCTTTTTCAAATCTCCATATAAAATATAATAAACAATTCAATTTTTTCAAATCTCAATTCAACTTTTTCAAATTCCAATACAATAATAATACTAAAACATAATATTTTAAACACTAAAACAAAACACAAAATTCTCATCTCACCCCCCAAACCTGCTCTAAGTTGGAGAAGGGTTGTGTGGGATTTATGGAAGTGCAGTTGCAATTCAGAGTGATGGGCCTAAGTTGGAGGATATCTCAATGGTCAATGAGCCTACATGTCTTTCCAGAGGACTTGTGTAACAGCCAAAATTTTTGCTAAGTTTCCGTTCTTAATTCTTGTGGATATTATTTAGGCCACTTTCTAAAGTGTTTGAAGAATTCTTTAGGCCACTTTCTAATTTTGTTGGATTTGGATCTTAGAATGCAGTGTTAGAGAGCCCACAAGAGGGAAATAGAAGAAATAGGCTCATGAGATTCTGCCCTTAAGGAGAACGCCGAAGTTGACCCATTGGATAAGGAGGAGGCACCACTTGGCATTGGGAAGGAGTTTCTGGTCATTTTGGAGAAATGGCTAAAGTCACACTTGTCATCCATGCATTGGATCCCTAGATGAAAAAGTGAAAGAAGTAAAAAGGACTTAGGGCTTCGGTTGGATCGGTGTTAGGTGCCACTTTTGCAAGGCACAAATTTCTAAATGGGACACATGTCAAGCTTAGGGCAAAAAGTGACTTTTAGAGTTCCAAGATGTGTCATACTTGGGAAGACAAAAAGGACGCTTCTAGAAGGCTTTTTGTAAGAGACAACGAGTATATAGCTGATGGCAACAAGAGGGTAAGAAAAAGAGATTAAAAGGTGACCTTGGAGATTGCACAAAAAGTCACCTCAAGTGACATTGACATTTCGGCACACAAGAACACACACACCCTCATGCCACATGTCAACCACGCACACTAGAAAAGCGTCTTAGAAGATTAGGGTTTTGACAAAATTACCTTTTGACCATCTAGTGCATTGAACCTAGACATGAGAAGAAGGGTGTGATGGGAAATGTAACAAAAGAGGGTTTCAGATGAGAGAAGGAAGGGCACACGACACCATGCAACTTTGGTCTTCTCCATGCGGTCTCATCTTAAGGGAAAAGGGAAGAAAGCTTTGTCAAGTGTCCTTCATGCATTGGTCGGTGAAAAACAAAAAGGGAGGGACTATATATAGGTGTAGCCGAAAATTTACCCACACTTTCTCGTTAGCCAAATGCCACCATTTTTACCACCATTCTCCAATATTATCAAGATTTCTTCTTCCAAATTTTGAGTAGGAGCATAGCACCTGAAGGTAAGAATCCCATAATTTTTTCTTGATGAACACGTATGGCCATGTGAAGAACTCATCTCTTCATTTTCGGTTTTAGGGTTTTCTCACACAAACACACATTTTCACTCTAGAAACTAGGGTTTTCTCTTCAAGGAAGAAGGAACACGAAATGTTTTTGATGTTTTGAACACATGAACACGTGATCTAAGGTGCAAGGTTTGGTTTTGGCTTAAAAGGAAAACTAGGGTTTTAACCTCCAAAGGTTTTGGCTCTAGGGTTTTTGGCATGAGAAAATGATTTCAAAAACTCTTAGACACTTACACTCACTCCTATTTTGAGATTAGGGTTTTGTTAGATGTCTTCAAATATGCCACACTATATTTTTCAAATTCCTGCTAGTGTATTCATTGGACTTTTGATAACACTTGTATATATTGTGTAAACTCGTTCTTGTATTTTGTTGCTTGAATTTGCCATCTTATTGCATGTATATACATGGTTTATATATTGTGTAAACCCATGTTTGGATTTCGTTACTTGAATCTTATCATATTGATGCATATATATTCGGTTTTGGTTAAAGTAACGAAATGCCATGTTTTGTGATGCTTTAGTTGAAGAAAATTTCGAGCATGCCATATAAGGGTTTCAGTTTTACATTGTATATGTGCTAAGCATGTTTGCTTTAACATAAGATTGTGTGGGAGCATGAGTTAATAAGCTGTGATGATGAAAATCCATATTTTTGAAGGTTTGGATAAATCGACCAAGACCATATTAGGGTTTTGAAAATTAGTTTTGATGTTGGCAAGTGTGAATTGAATAGGTTTACATGCATTCGTCATTGATTGCATGTTCTAATATTTTCAAGTCATGTTGCAAGATGTATGTTGTTATTTGGGCTATATGGTTTGGCTTTTACATGTTGCATGAATATGATAAGTACAACATCATATGTCCATGTCTCATGCATTTGGGTTTAAGTTTTTACAAGATTGAGCCCAGTATGTTTTATCTTGACCCCAAATGCTCGGATAGTGAAATGCCCTCGTGGAACTCCTTGTCCACTCTAGAGCGTTTAAAGTCTAGTGGAGACCCCTGGGTTGACGAAGTACTGTGAACGGGCCTCGAATGGTTCCTATGGAAGGATACCGGAGCGAGGTTGCACCTAAAACTAGTGGGTACAATAAGGTGAAGGCGAAATAAGTGAACTGCTGTAAAAGAATATGCTTGTGATATGACGTAGTCACCTTGACCAAGTGGATCGATGGTTGATGCAGTAACTAGCGGGGAACACACGGTGCATAGGAAAACCGTGAGGCATCCAATCATGTGAATCATATGATATGAACAAGACATTTGAGCTCTATGATATGATATGCCATGATACGATATGACATGATATGTTATGCCATGATATGCTATGTTATGATATGATATTATCATAACATATTGTCTCTAGCAAAGGAGTTGCGGTAGACCCAGCTAAGGTAGAGGTAGTGATAGAATGGCAGAAACTGACTAATGCCCATGAGATACGTACTTTCCTTGGTTTGGAAGCTTACTACTGAAGATTCGTTGAAGGATTTTCTAAACTTCTTGGTCCTTTAATGACATTAACTAAGAAGAATGCCAAGTATGTGTGGAGCGAAGAGTGTGAGAAGAGTTTTCAAGAACTTAAGAGGAGGTTGACCATAACACCAGTTTTGGCTTTACCCGAACCTCATAAGCCACACGTGGTGTATAGCGATGCTTCTAAGATGAGATTAGGATGTTTTTTTATGCAAGAAGGACAAGTAGTCACTTATGCTTTGCGGCAGCTCAAGAATCATGAGCATAATTATCCTATTGATGACCTGGAATTAGCTGCAGTAGTTTTCACAGTAAAGATCAAGAGACGCTACTTGTATGGAGAAAAATGTGAGGTGTTCATGGATCACAAGAACCTCAAGTACCTGTTCAGTCAAAAGAATTTAAATATGAGACAAACAAGATGGGTCGAGACAATAAGTGATTCTTAGTGTAAGATTAAGTATCACCTTGGAAAAGCTAATGTTGTAGCAGGCGTCTTTAGGGAAGAATTTGATTTGGGTTATAATCGATAGGCTTTCAAAGAGCACGTATTTTCTACCCATAGCTAATACAGACTCTATATATAAGCTTTCTCAGATTTATGTTAAAAAAGTTGTCAGTTGCATGAGTACCTAAGTCCATAGTATCAAATCGAGACATGCGATTCACTTCACGATTCTGGTAGAGTTTGCAAAAGATGTTAGGCATAAAGTTGAGGTTTAGTAGTGCATATCATCCGCAAATAGATGGATAGACTGAACATACCATTTAGACATTGGAAGATATGTTGCATGCATGTGTGTTGGAACTAAGTGGCTATTGGAAAAGCCATTTGCCGTTGACACAATTTGCTTACAACAAAAACATTCAAGCCACGATAAAGATGGCACCTTGTGAAGCGTTGTACGAAAGAAAGTGTAGATCCCTCCGTATTGGGATGAAGTTGGAGAAATGAGGATTTTAGGTCCTGAATATTTGCAAGAAGTGTGGAATCAAGTAGCACTGATCCAAGAAAGGATGAAAGTGGCCCAAAGTCGATAGAAAAGATATGCCGATTAAAGTCGAAGAACTCTGGAATTCGTCATAGGTGATTGGGTTTAAGTTAGGATCTCACCTATGAAGGGTGTTGTACGATTTGGCTGGAAAGGAAAATTGAGACCCCATTATGTAGGACCATATAAAGTCATAGAAAGAGTTAGCGTAGTGGCATATTGACTAGATCTACCAGTCGAAATGCAAGGAGTGCATAATGCCTTTCACGGATCATCTTTAAAGAATAGCTTTTGGGAAACACGACCCATAGTGTTGGAGCCTAGAAATATTTGGCTTCGACCTAACTTATCTTACGAGGAATGGCCAGTACAGATTATGGATAGGAAGGAGCAAGAACTGAGGAATCAAAAGATACTCTTAGTGAAGTTGCCCTGGAATAACCAAGATTTTCAAGAAGCAACTTGGGAAAGAGGGGATATGATGAGGACTAATTACCCTCCATTTGTTTGTATCTTAGATTTGAGTTTTTGTAATAAATTTGTGTATGACTAATTGTACTTTGGTTTGTCATATATAAATTCTTATTTGTTTTGATTGATCTCATAGTGACGTTGTATGCACCATACCAGGATATGGCACGAACTAGAAAAACCCCACGTATGTTTGTGTCCTTAGCGGCACAAATTAGAGAAAGACGAGAATGTAGTCATAGGAACTGGTGTGAAAGAAGAGATTGAATGATGGTTGCTCACTGGCGATAGTTGGAAAAGCTTGAGCATCATCGCACTCATGTGATGGATGCGGATTTTCGAGGGAATATTTTCCTACAACGAGCATTATCGTATGAAGAGCGACAATCCCTGCACGATTCGTTAGTATGGAAGGACGTCAATAGAATATGCTTGCTTTGACTTAATCAAGAAGTAGAGTCTAGTCGCGTTGCTGAAAAACTGCGCGAAAAGATATACGCCCTTTGAGACCTCAGACACATCTACAAACGGCATTTTGACTATGATCTATTGAAGAGGGTCAACCTATTGAAGAGGGTCAACCTATTGAAGACACTAAACTCGAGATAGAGCATAAATTGAATGAGATGCGGGTGAACATGTATTTTGACTATGATCTGGATACAATATTTTACTTTTCGCAAGATTTGGTGGCAGAGGAGGAAAGCGACGTACTTCCCCCATCATCGTATGAAGATTCTACAGCAACTAGTGCTTGAGGTAAGAATCAATGTTGTTTTGATTGTGTCATTCGTAATTACGGTGCAGATTTTGAGGACGAAATCTATTTTTAAGGGGGGAGGAAGTGACAACTTGGACTTTGCCAAGTCCCCGTTCATATTTTTATTTGATACCATTTTAGTTATTGGATAAGTGCTAGGTGTTAGAGGAATGCTTGAGGTATGTTCTATTTTGGACCTTAGAGTTCTAAGCTTAAGAAGCCCACAAGAGAAAGAAGAGGGAAAAGCCCACAAAGGCCCACATGGATTTCATCCAACTAGGATGGAATTAGAATTTGGGAAGCCCAAAGTTGATTTCTATGGTTGGTAAAGGCGCCACATGGCATAAGAGGAGCATTTTTGTTCTTTTCTAGAAACTCATCATTTGGAACTTAGGACAATAGCAAGTGTGACACTTGTCAAACACGCATAAGGTCTAGAAGAAGTGAGTGGAAGAAACACGGATGAGGTCATCGAATTAGGGCTTACACGCCCACATGCAACGCCCCATTCTATAGTTGACACTTGTCAAGCATGAAGAGAGACCTTTGGATTTCCAAGAAGATCTTACTTGGGAAGAGAGAAAGGCATGTTCTAGAAGAATTTTGGAAGAGCAAGAGAGAGAGGGGGGCAATGGCAATAGCATGGGGAAACTAAAGGGACACCTTGGGAAGGTCAAAGATAACCTTGATAAGAGCTACGGCCAACACAAGGAACACACACTCCACTTGCCACATGGCAACCATGCACATGAGTAGAATTCCAAGGAAGATTAGCTTTTTGTGTTTTGACCTTTGAGCCACCAAATGCATTGTACTTAGACAAGTGAGGAAGAGCAAAATTGGAAGGTGAGCTAAGAAAGGGTTTCAGTTTTGAGGAGCCACACACCACTTGTAAGAAGCAACTTTTGGATTTCCAATGCAATCCCATCATATGGAAGAGGAAAAGTCTTTTGCCAAGTTCAAGCATGCAATGACTCTTGGATTTTTCAAGGAGGGAAAAGCTCTATATAAGGGTATAGCCGAAAATCATGGAGGTCTTTTGCTCAAGGTCTCAACTTTTCTTCTAAGGAATTTCGGCCACCACTACTTTTCTCTCTAGCTCTCACACTTTCTCACATTTTCTCACCAACTAAATGCCACCATTCTCTTCACTATTTCAAAAATCACAGGATTTCTCCTACACCATTTGAGAAGAAGGGAAGCCCATGCAGGAAAGAACCATCCCACTATTTCATGCACATACACGCACGACCAAGAGGAAAAACAACACCAACAAAGTTTCGGTTCGAGGGTTTCCCACACAAACACACGTTCACTTGGGAAACTAAGATTTTTCTTCAAGGAAATGAAGTACCCAAAGTATTCTTCTTGTTTTAAGCACATGAACACGAAGTATAGAGTGAATGAAGGCCACAACCACCACTTGGAAGAAAGGCTAGGGTTTTTATCATTGAGGCTTTCAGATTCTAGTGTTTTCCATGAGAAAGGTTATCAAAAACCTTAGACATTCACACTCACCCTTATTTCGAGATTAGGGTTTCTCTAATCATCTTCTAATATGCCTTCATATATGTTTTTTAGGTTTTGCTATTTTATACATTAGATTTTTGTAAGTAAACTTCCAACTTACTCTTGATAACACTTGTATTTATTTTGTGAATTATTGTTTGTTTATCATTGCTTGAATCTTGTTATCTTGATATATATATGCTCGATCTTGATGAAAGGATAAGATGCCATATTTTCATGATGGTTTGTGGAAGTATATTTCGAATATGCCATGTTGAAGTTCCGGTTTTGACATGTATATGTCCTTGCGGGAAGAGGCGAAGCAGGCCAGGTGGGTTATTATGGAATGAATGATTTGTTGCATAGATTACTGCGGGGTATAGTTCGATTAGATAAAATGGGCACGCCTACGCTGCGAGGGCCCTCATCGTCGCAAACTTAGATGTTGAGAGTGATTTTGGTTTTTTTTGTTTTGGAGGTTTTTCTTTGTAAGTCGAATGGTTTTGGTTTTCTTGTTACACGACATTCCTCCGCCATAAGCAAGGGATTGTTTAATAAGATTGGGTAAGGGTCACTCTTGGACGTGTGACCCTAACTCTTCTAAAAAAAATAAAAAAATAAAGAAAAATGCTTGTTTTGATATATGAATTTGTAGAAGTATGAGTAAATGTGTTGTGATGACGAAAATCCATGTTTGGAAGACTTGTATGAATTGGCCAAGGCATATCAAGGGTATACAAACTTCTTTTGTGTGTTGGCATGTATGATTAGACTATGTTTACATGTATTCATCATATGATTGCATGTTCTAATATTTTCAAGCCATATCGTGAGATGCATGTTGTTAATTGGGCTATATGTTTTGGTTTTAACATGTTGCATGAGTATGATAAAGTGTAACATCATGTGTCCATGTCTCATGCATTTAAGTCTATGTTTTAAAAAAGAAAGGTCAAAGTATATTTTAACTCGATCCCAAATATTAGGACGGGGAAATGCCTTAGTGGAACTCTCTATCCACTCTGGAGTGTTTAAAGTCGAGTGGAGACCTCTGTGTCAATGAAGTACAGTCATCAAGTCTCGAATGGTTCCTTATGGAAAGGATATAGGAGCGAGATTGCACCTAAAACTAATGGGTGTCATACGGTGAACGCGAAATAAACGAACTGCCACAAAAGAATATGTTTAAGTTATGACGTAGTCACCTCAATTAACTGAAACGTTGTTTGATGCGGTAACTAGCGGAGAACACATGGTGCTTAAGGGAGACGTGAGGTATCCAACCATGTGAATTATGAAATGAACAAGTTATTTGAGCTCCATGTTATGCTACGATATAATATGCCATGATACGATATGACATGCCATGATATGTTATGTTATGTTATGTTATGATATGTTATAATATGATATGAAATGACACGCAAGAATGTGTTATGATCACAATATGATATGTTATGAAATAGTAAGAATTGCATGATATGTTATGACAAGAATAAGGACTTGAGCTCAAATGATATCAACATGCATTAAGAAGTCTAAAAGATGAAAAGATGTTTTTTCAAAAAGTCTATGTTGCTCATGTAAAAGTTTTACATCAAAGTTCATGTCTATGCATGTGGAGAATTATCAGAGTGAGCAGCAAGAGTATGATATTTTGGTTGTAATTAGGAGTTCAAATTTTGTGTTGATTTTGAGGAATTAGTAGTGACTTGAATTTTTGAGGCAATATTTGTAGTTGGAGTTTAATCACTCAATTGTACCAATTGTGTTATTGATGGTTAACTTTGGAAGTGGCCATTAGGTTACCAAAGGTAGAACACAATGAAGGTTTAAAAGTTATACCGTAGGAGTCGTTTGAGGTTAGTATAGATAATTGAATGGAGCTATTAATCATTGGGATTCCTTGGGTGTTGTATTAAGGCTCTTGTGGAAAAGGAGATTTTGGATACCATAGCCACCCTAGGAATACTAGACGTGATGTGCCACTGGGGGACTAAAGCGAGTATGATGGAATCGCCTTTAGGAGTAAACTTGGGAGAACATTACTCATGCTTGTTTTGAAGAAGTCGATGGTATGTTTTTCTCAAGCATATTATGAGCTGTATCTTGTATCTTTCCTTGGCGTTAGTGTTTGACCTTGCAAAATTCGAGGACAAAATTTTATTTTAAGGGTGGGAGGATGTGATACCCCATATTTAAGTGTATTTTTCATTAAGTAATTATTACATTTCTTATGATTATGGACTTTCTTGTTTTAAATTTTAGATGATTTACGTGATATTATTATATGACTTTTAACTATGAAATTTAAATTCAATGTGTTTTATTGTTATTAATTATTGTTCATTATATAAAATGATCTTTATTTTAAATTAATTTATTGTTAGATTTTATTATTATTTTATTTAAGCTATTCACTGCGTTTAAATTATTTTATTTAACTTGTTGTTTTGAAATCTTTTTCGTTGGATTATTTTTGTGACCCAAGATATGAGGATTGGACCTCATTTCTTTCCCTCTTTTTTTCTTTTTCCCTTTTTCTTTTTCTCCTCTTTTTCTTTTTCTTTTTCTTTCTTCCTTCTTTTTTCCCTGCTTCTCTTCCAGCCCGTGTGACCTTTCTCCCTCTCCTTTCTTTCCATGCCTCTCTTTCCCCCAGCCCGCCACCTTCTAGTGACACCACCTAGCCCACGGCCTTCCCCACCCACCAGTGTCCACACTGAACCCAACCCCCGCCCCCCAATGCTTCCTCTTTCTCTCTCTTGGCCGTGTAGAACCCATTCGGGTTGTGTAACTTCTGCACCGCCCAATGGCACCACCAGCACCACCATAGCTTCCCCTCCCACCGACCATCATCCCCCACCAAGCTCGGCCCTTAACTCGGCGCCATTTGCTCCCATGAAGCTCACCAAGCCCCACAGTTTTCTCTAGTTTTCGCCGCCGTCCGTCGTCGCCTGGCCACCGCACCACCACCATTAGTGTAACAGCCCGCTAGAAATTTATTGGTGGAATTTCTATTGACTTCAGGAATCTCGTAAAAGCCCCATAAGTTTTTACGAATCGACCAATCGTATACGTTTTAGTCTGTCAACATAGTCAGTGTTATCACTCACTATGGTGTTAGAAATATGAGTTTTATTTATTTGAGGTGGTTAGAAGTGTCAGAATGCGTTATGGTCTACGCCATTAAACACAGTGGGTTATTTATGATTTTATGGCGCAATAGCCTATTTTCATAATTCCGGACGAAATGTCTGTTGAAAATTATGAAATTATTTTTAGGGGCACTTCGAGGTTGAATTTCGGTAAAATATTTTCATTGTAGGTTAATATGAATATTTAGGAATTTTTAGTGTGAAGTTTAAGATTCACTTTTTTGGAGTGAATAGTAATCTCGGTAAGCGTACCAATTGCAGTGTTTCAAAATCACAGTGTGGATTGTCCAAATTAGATTAGAGAAATTTTATTCGGACACTTGGCAAGATCTTAGCCACACTTAGTGAATAATATTAGACACTTGGCACCATGAGGAGCGTTTGATGGATTTGAAGGAATCAAGCTGTGAAATCATGCTACTTAAGCAAAACTTAGTTTCATCTGCTCAACCAACTTGTGCCAGATCAAATAGGGCTTCAATCCTAGTAAAATCCTAAATGGTGGGAATCCAATCGAAAGCCCAAATGCAAAAGTGAACAGATCTTGGTCCGAAATTTTTATGGTGTACTGTTAACATGTGTATATGATTATTGGTTGAGGATTTGTTGCATGATTAGTAGTTTTGGTGAAATATTTTCTTAGATCTAGAAACAAAGAAACTGGAAGAGGAAAAACAGTTTCGGTTTTGAGAAAGTTTAACTCTTTTATGATTTAATCTTATTCCAATGGCTTTGATATTTTTATTGGAAGATTCTAAGCCTCTTATATACATGTTAAAATGTTATTTTGAAGATATTTCATGTTAGTTTCAAAGATATGAAATTTTATGCAATGAGATATTTGGTTAGGCCGAAGTGATGATGTTCTTGGCTAAATTTATGTTTTGGTTTATGTTTAACCATGTGATCTTGAGTTTGAAGCTTGGATCTGTTTTTGGACACCTTTTTAAACTATGTGATGTTTTTGTTTGAAGATCACTTCTTAATAGGTCATGGAACAAGAGGTTGATCAAAACAAGTTAGAAACAAAATTCTGTTTTGAACTTAGAAGAAAAACCAAAAAGGTCAAGTATGGTTTTAGTCATTTTGATGACTTTTGTTCATGATTCAAAACATGATTATTCTTAGGAATATGTTATGAGTATAATAGAAGAAAAATTTTGGTTTAATCATGAGTTTTGAAATTTGAAAGAATTACAATAAAAATCAAAGGAAATAGCCTTTGTAAGTTTCGGCCCTATAGAGTTTTAATGGTTGTGTTTAATTTTAAATTTTTCTGAATTGTTATTTGAGCTTAGGACAAAATTTACATAAGGTATGTAAATTTTGGTGATTTTTGAAGTTAGGATGCAAAATCCTTAAGTTAGGGGTAAAATGGTCATTTTCCTGCATGTAAAGGGTAAAATGGTAATTTTACTCTAAGTTGATATTTTTTCATATTCCTAATTGTTAGTGATTAACTTCTAATTTATAGAAATCACTACTTTCAGTTTCTCGTGATTGCACTTGAGTTTTGTCTAGAAGAGCGAAGACCGAGGTAAGTTAGCTTTTAATATACTATCTGTTTAATGTATATGAGTGATAAGTAAGGGAACTAAAGTGTATGTATGCATGTTATCATATGTCTCATGCCAAGTCAGTACATATTTATTTGTTCACATAATTTATTCTTTCACAAATTAATCATCTGTTAGACAAAATATGTTGTCGCGTATTGCTATACATTGCAACTATGTTATGTTAAGTTAAGTATGCCATCAGTTACATGTATTGCATGTCATGTAATATTCACTGTCACATGTTATGCCATGTTATGAAATATTGTCTGTTACATGTTATGCCATGTAATGGAATATTGTCTGTTATATGTATGCCATGTTACAAAATATTGTCTGTTACTGTATGCCATGTTACAAAATATTGTCTGTTACATATTATGCCATGTTAAGGAATATTATTTGTTACATGTATGCCATGTTATGAAATGTTGTCTGTTACATTTATGTTTCAAAATATGTCATGTTTGTTGTCTTACGTTCATGTCACGTTACGCTATGTCAGGACTTCTATCTTTTATGTCACGTTCATGTCTCGTCACGTTACGAAATCTCATATATGCCAGTTAAGTCATTCATGTCAATCACGACCCTAAGCGCTAGGATATGGTAATATCCTAGTGAAACTCTTTTGTTCACAATGAAGTGTCCAAAATAGGTGTGAGATTCCCTAGGTTGACGAAGTACAGTCAACAGGTTGCGAATGGGGCCTAACTAGCTGGTCACCGGAGCGCGCCAGACACTAACGCCGATGGAGCCACACTTTATGTTATGTGTGTCCACAGCAAGTGTAACAGCCTGCTAGAAATTCATTGGTGGAATTTCTATTGACTTTAGGAATCTCGTGAAAACCCCATAAGTTTTTACGAATCGTCCAATTGCATAGGTTTTAGTTTGTCAACATAGTCAGTGTTATCACTCACTATGCTGCTAGAAATATGAGTTTTATTTATTTGAGGTGGTTAGAAGTGTCAGAATGCATTATGGTCTACGCCATTAGACTCAGTGGATTATTTAGAATTCTATGGCGCAATATCCTATTTTCATAATTCCGGACGAAACGTCTGTTGGAAATTGTGAAATTATTTTTAGGGGCACTTCGAGGTTGATTTTCGGTATAATATTTTCACTGTAGGTTAATATGAATATTTAGGAATTTTTAGTGTTAAGTTTATGATTCACTTTTTCGGAGTGAATAGTAACCTCGGTAAGCGCACCAATTGCAGTGTTTCCTAGTAAAATCCTAAATGATCTTCAAAGGGCCACCTCACTCTTTCACTCTCACACTCCACCTTGAGAAAAGATCTTGGTCTGATTTTTATGAGAAGAAAAGGCCAACACTCAACCATTTCTTCAGTCCTATCACTTTACATAGCTTGTGTAAGAGGCTCTCCAGTCCACTTCCCACGAAAAGTAACTCTCCTTTATACTTTTCCTTCATAGAACACAAAAGACACTCTCGGATAGTTTTTCTTACCTCTTTTGAACTCCCGTTTCAAAACTTTTGTAAGTGTTTTCTCGCAAAGTTTCCTTCATGAAAGTTGTTTCTTTTGGAGTCTAGTTTATGTGGATATCTTATTCATTCCATTTGGAGATCATTTTATTGGTAAAAAGTTGTTTAGACCCCAGAAAGGTCATTCTGGGTTAAATCTGGAGAGTGTGTTATATTTTGGAGTTTTTGACCAAGCTAATGAATAGATCTTGGTCCGAAATTTTTATGGAGTACTGTTAACATGTGTATATGATTATTGGTTGAGGATTTGTTGCATGATTAAAAGTTTTGGTTAAATATTTTCTTAGGTCTAGAAACTTAGAAACTGCAAGAGGCAAAACAGTTTCTGTTTTGAGAAAGTTTAAATCTTTTATGGTTTAATCTTATTCCAATGGCTTTGATATTTTTATTGGAAGATCCTAAGCCTCTTATATACATGTTAGAATGTTATTTTGAAGATAGTTGATGTTAGTTTCGAAGATATGAAATTTTATGCAATGAGATATTCGGTTAGGCCAAAGTGATGATGTTCTTGGCTCAATTTTTGTTTTGGTTGATGTTTACCCATGTGATCTTGAGTTTGAAGCTTGGATCTATTTTAGGACACCTTTCTGAACCATGTGATGTTTTGGTTTGAAGATCACTTCTTTATAAGTCATGGATCAAGAGGTTGATCAAAACAAGTTAGAAACAAAATTCTGTTTGAACTTAGAAGAGAGACCAAAAAGTTCAAGTATGGTTTTAGTGATTTTGATGACTTTTGTTCATGATTCAAAACATGATTATTCTTAAGAATATGTTATGAGTGTAGTAGAAGAAAAATTTTGGTTTAATCATGAGTTTTGAGATTTGAAAGAATTACAACAAAAAGCAAAGGAAATAGCCTTGTAAGTTTCGGCCATATAGAGTTTTGATGGTTGTGTTTAGTTTTAAATTTTTCTGAATTGATATTTGAGCTTAGGACAAAATTTACATAAGGTATGTAAATTTTGGTGATTTTTGGAGTTAGGATGCAAAATACTTAAGTTAGGGGTAAAATGGTCATTTTCTCACATGTAGAGGGTAAAATGGTAATTTTACTCTAAGTTGATATTTTTCCATATTCCTAATTGTTAGTGATTAAGTTCTAATTTTTAGAAATCACTACTTTCAGCTTCCCGTGATCGCACTTGAGTTTTGTCTCGAAGCGCGAAGATCGAGATAAGTTAGCTTTTAACTTACTATCAGTGTAATGTGTATAAGTGATAAGTGAGGGAACTAAAGTGTATGTATCCATGTTATCATATGTGCCATGTCAGTCATTACATATTTATCTGTTACACAGAATTTATTTTGTCATGATTTATTCATCTGTTACACAAGATATTCTGTCACGTATTGCTATACATTGCAAGTATGTCATGTTAAGTTAAGTATGCCATCTGTTACATGTATTTCATGCCACGTAATATTCACTGTCACATATTACGTCATGTTAAGAAGTGTTGTCTGTTATATGGTATGCCATGTTACGAAATGTTGCATGTTACATGTATGTCATGTTATGAAATGTTCTCTGTTACATTTATGTCTCCAAGTATGTCATGTCTGTCATTTTACGTTCATGTCACGTTATGCTACGTCAGGACTTCTGTCTTTTATGTCACGTTCATGTTACGTCACGTTACGAAATGTCATGTATGCCAGTTAAGTTATTCATGTCAATCACGACCCTAAGTGCTAGGATGGGGTAATATCCTAGTGGAACTCCTTTGTTCACGCTGGAGTGTCTAAATAGGTGTGAAATTCCCTGGGTTGACGAAGTACAGTCAACAGGTTGCGAATGGGGCCTAATTAGCTGGTCACCGGAGCGCGCCAGGCACTAACGCCGATGGTGTCACACATTATGTTATGTGTGTCCACAGCAAGTGTGGCACAAACAGATAAGTCATGGGGCCACAACAACTGTGGAGCATACACTACGTGAGACACAACAATTGTGACACGTAGAATACGTGGGGCCACAACAACTGTGGAGTACGTATTAACGCACTCACAGCTGGTATAGAAACCTGTGATGTGATGCGGTAATCGGCAGGGACACACGGCTCAAGGGGACCTGTGTAGCACCCATATGGTCACGTTAATGATTAAGTCTATTGAATAAGATTCCAAGTTCATGTTCAAATTATGCATGTTCACGTTTATGCTATGTTTTAAGTCCATGTTATGTTTCAAGTTCACGTTCATGCTATGTTTCAAGTCCATGTTATGTTTCAAGTCACGTTCATGCTAAGCTTCAGTTTCGGTTTAAGTTATGCCAGTTATGTTATGTTGTATGTCAAGTTATGCTATGATTACTTATGATTTGATTATGCATTCATGCTTTTACTGCCATGCATGCATAATTAACCTGTGGAAGTTTCCTGTTAACTTGCTGAGATTTGTAATCAAATCTCATTGTGGTAGTCCCAACTACCATTCCCCCCGAATGGTAGATTTTGTTACAAGATCTGAAGGAGAATCGAGAATTGACCAACTGGAAATGATCGACTAAGCGATGGTGTGACGTAGATGGTAGTACAGTAGTTACCTCAGGTTACTACTTGTATTTGTGGTGTTCAATCTCTAACACTCTTTTGATCACAACCATTTTGGACTAGTGTTGTGATCTTAGTTGTTTAGTACGTCATTATGTATGAAGTATGTTGTAAGTATTTGGGATATTTCGGTTTGGTGCATAGTATTGCTAAAGAAAAAAATTATCCGCTGCGAATATTGCATAATGCTAGATGCATGTTAGAAATATTGCATCTTATATCTCATGAACGGGGGCAGGTAACCTTGTGTTGCATGTCTTGACGCTTCAAATGTTCGTCAGATCCCAAGCGGAATTTGGGGGTGTCACAGCAAGTGTGGCACAAACAAATAAGTCATGGGGCCACAACAACTGTGGAGCATACACTACGTGAGACACAGCAATTATGACACGTAGAATACATGGGGCCACAGCAATTATGGAGTACGTATTAAAGCACTCACAGCTGGTATAGACACCTGTGTTGTGATGCGGTAATCGGCATGAACACATGGCTCAAGGGGACCTGTGTAGCACCTGTATGGTCACTTTATTAATTAAGTCTACTGAATAAGACTTCAAGTTCATGTATTTCACGTTCAAGTCATGTTTCACGCTATGTTATGTTCAAGTTTATGTTCACGCAATCATGGTAATCCCATGAAATAAGATTAAGCAATCATGGTAACCCCATGAGATAAGACTACTCTATCATGGTGACCCCATGAGTCAACAATATGTTTCAAGTCCATGTTATGTTTTAAGTTCACGTACATGTCATGTCACGTCAAGCTAAGTTTCAGTTCTAGTTTAAGTTATGTTAGCTCATGCCATGTTATGTAAAGTTACATTATGCTTATTATTTCATGTCATGTTACGCCAAGATATGTTATGTTTACTATTGACTTTGATTGTGCATTCATGCCTTTATTGCCATGCATGCATCATTTACCTGTGTGGAAGTTTCCTGATAACTTGTTGAAATTTGTAATCAAATCTCATTATGATAGTCGCAACTACCATTCCCTCCGAATGGTAGATCTTGTTACAGGATCTGAAGGAGAACCGAAAATCGACCAATTGGGAATGGTCGACTAAGTGACGGTGCAACGAAGGTGATAGTACAATAGTTACCTTAGATTACTACTTGTATTTGTGGTGTTCAATCTCCAACACTCTTTTGATCACAACCATTTTGGACTAGTGATGTGATCTCAGTTGTTTAGTACGTCATTATGTATGAAGTATGTTTTAAGTATTTGGGATATTTCAGTTTGGTGCATAGTAATGCTAAAGAAAAAATTATCCGTTGCGAATATTGTATAATGCTAGATGCATGTTAGGAACATTGTATCTTATATGTCATGAACGGGGAGTAGGTAACCTTGTGTTGCATGTCTCGACACTTCAAATGTCCGTCCGATCCCAAGCGGAATTTAGGGGCGTCACAGGACTTCAAATGGGGTTTCATTTGGAAGGATTGGTGTTGGTGTTCTATTGATTAGGTAGACTGCAGTTGTGATAAAATCAAACCAATATTGTAGGGGTAAACCGGATTGAATTTTGAGTGCACGTGCCACATTGAGGATGTGTTGGTGCTTACGGTCGGCAAGGGGGTTTTGTTGAGGTGTGGCAATGCATGTTAATTGGTGGATGACACCTTTGGAATTGTAGAAATGTGGCATGTAAAATTCGGCGCCATTACCGGATCGAAGAATTTTAATATGGCTACTAAATTGGGTCTCAGTGAGTGCAAAAAAATTGATTAGAAAGGTTCGAGCTTCAGCTTTGTTTTTAAGAAGATAAATCCAAGTGCATCTTGTGAATTTATCGACAAGGGTGAGAAAATATTTTGCACCATTGTAAGCTTGTGTTGAGTTGGGCCCCCAAATGTCAACCGAAAACTTATCAAATGGTCTGGTGGCTTTGGATTCTGATTCAGGAAAAGAAATTTTGTGTTGTTTTGCTAGTGGATAAACAACATAGGGAAGTTGAGAATTATCTGAGCATTTGAAATTAAGATTCACATCATGTAAGATATGCTTAGTCATGGAACTATGTCCAAGCTTAAAATGCCATAACACAAACTGAGTAAATTTTGAAGTAGAGGTATGATTGACAGATATTGACGGAAATAAATTGTGGAAAAGAGATTGCAAGAGAGAAGGCTCTGGTCCAGATGATATCAGGTGATACAAGCAGTTACATACCGTCCCCACTCCAATAGTCATCCAAGATGAAAAGCCCTGAATATAACAAGAATTGGAGAAAACAATTAGACAGCAATTAGAATGTTGGGTTAAGGATTTGGCATAGATCAAAATGAAATTAAAAGCATGAACACATAAAACATGACGAATGATTAAATGAGGCATTAAATGGACATCACCAACATGAGAAGTAGTTGCAGTGGATCTGTTTGGCAGCTTGATGATGCGAGATGTTGGAGTGATATTGTGTGTGAAGAATTTGGGGCTACAGATCATGTGATCTGTAGCACCCGTGTCTATGATCCAAGGTGTTTGAGTGGTTTTGGTGCAAGCTAGTGTGTGTATAAAGGGAGGAAGAAATACCAAACACGTGTGGGGAGTTGGCATTGACGTTGTTCGCAACAGGAGTGTTTGCGTTGCTGCGAGTAGGATTTAGCAAGGCAATGAGCTGCGAGTACTGCTCTGGAGTGAGAGATGGACCATGCTTAATTTCTTCCTGCACAAGAGAGGATTGATTAGCATTGGATTTGTATTGTGAACTGTTCTTGTGTCCTGGAGGAAACCCATTCAACTTGTAGCATTTTTCCCGCTTGTGTCTAGGTATGTGACAATGGGAGCAGACTGGTAAATTTGGATTCGCCTTGAAACGACGCTCCAACGAATGTCCAGGAATATTGCAGTGGGAGCAGAAAAGATGTTCACGGCATGAGTTCTGAATTTCTGAGGTGTTCGTGGCCATGGCAAGTGGAGTTGGGACAGAGTGCAGTTGTCGTCACCTCTCCTCTTGTTGGACAAGTGATAGAACCCCGATTGAGAGGTGGAAGAGGATCTTGAAGTAAAATTTGTGCACGAACAAAGTCGTAAGAATCATCTAAACAAATAAGAAATTGCATCACCTTATGAGTGTGGGTATAATTCGGCATGGTTTTGACCGCAACACAAGTGCAGGTGGGCATGGGCTCATAAATTTCAAGCTCATTCCAAAAGGTCTTGAGTTTGTTGTGGTATTGGCTGATGGAATCAGAGTCTTGCATGGAGGAGGAAATAGATTTGGCGAGTTAAAAGATCTGAGGGGCATTTTATATGGAGAAACGCTCCGTAAGATCATTCCAAATACTTTCAGTTGTATCGGCATGCGCAATGCTCGATCTAAGGTCTGAGCTAACCGAATATTGTATCCATGCTATAATCATGTCATTGCAGCGCTCCCATGGAGCATAGAGAGGATCAAAAGTGTTTGGTGGCTTGGTGATGGTTCCATCAATGAATCCATACTTGTTTTTGATGTTGAGAGCTCGGCGCTTCGTTCTCGCCCATGTGACATAGCTTTCAGCAGTCAACAGATGAGGGACTAAGGAAGAAGAAGCACCTTCTCCTGGTTGAATAAAAAATGGGCTAGCGGGATTTTGGGGGTTATTTTGATTTCGGGATGTCATGTTGGTGTCAAAATCCTCGGCCATTGCTCTGGTACCATATTAAGAATGATGCAGAAGCATGAGGAAGATGCAGAAACAATGAAGAAGACGATGCAACTGACTCGTACACATGCAGACGGAATGCAAATAACATAATGCATAGGCGCACAATAGAGACGCACAAAGTGATTGAAGGAAAGATTTCATGTATTGATATGTCATATACAATGGCTATTTATAGTTGCATAGAATTGATAAATGAAATATTAAATAAACAATGTGTATTTACAGCTCATCAAATGAATATAATTTCTTCATGACTCATCAATCTGGTGGTCTTGTATGTGTTTGACAATATTCCTCTTGTAACTTCAATAACCCGTGAAGAAATGATTTATCAGCATCCGTGGAATGCCCTTCCTCTGACAATCTGAACTATTCCCTACCAAATCCTGTTACTTTGAATCGGTCAAAATTGATGCTAACAATAAAACAAGGCACATGCCGGCATATTCATAACTCGAAGAAAACAAAAAAGAAGTGTATATATATATATATATATGACATGTAAAGTTTGTTTGGTTGTAGTTTGGAAGAATACCTTCTATGAAATTCCCAAGCTTTTCCAAATTGTTAGCTATTTGGTTCTGTAGATTCTCTCCAATCCAGACAGGGCATACATAGATGCATACAATGATAGCAATAAAGCAACCAATGATGATTGTGTATAGCCTCTGGCAGGCCATATCTAGAACCTCATCATCTTGGTAACTCGATACAGATACCAAGCAGAAAGTCAATATGAATATCATCAGTTCATAATCGTATCTTGCCTTCAGTGTAGGGAAGAATCTCATAAATGTTACCGTTGCAGCTGCATGCATATCACATGTCTCAACCATGAAATTAACCAGTTTGGATGATTGTGAAGTAAATATTAAATAGTAGAGTACTATTATATTAATACAACAATGGACTATGTATTTACCTATTATAAAGACTAAGATTCCATGTACTATGGGTTGTCCCCTCCCATCGAAGAGAGTTGCCACCTAATCAACTCCGACAGCTAGCTCACCACCGGACAACGTTGCCAGCATTCTGTTTAGGCCTTTTCCCAATGTGGCTCCTATAAATGCGACAAGAATTCTTGTAGATATATAACTCTCATGCTTACCAACTGAAAACTCGAAGGCTAGAACGATTGTTAAAACCGCCCATATTCCATTTTCACCAAAACGGTCAGAGAGCGGTCGGACATAACAGAACTAGGAAACCAACGTGATAGCCGCTCCTACTTTGAGCGAATGGACTATTCTTCGGGGATCATCTTGTCCAAGTTTCTTCATCTTATTTGCAAACTCGACTGCCATAGCTCTTAACTTTGCAGGCTAGGCCTTGAGCTATTCCAATGCACGAGCGAAAGGTCCAACATTTTCAAAATTTGTAGAAGCAATATCTATAACACCCCGTTAGAGTTAGCTCTTGTAACCTAAAACTATTGCTCATAACATGTTTATATACTTCAAATTCTCCATAAAAATACAGATTCATTTATTCAAACCAAATATATAAGTTCATCCGTCAGGACACCAAATAAATAATTCAATGAAATAATTTAAAAACCCCATAAAGATTCAGAACTCTCTATAACTCTAAAATACCAAATAACTTAAAATCATCAACCTACTAAATAAGACTCTCAAATAAAAACTTTTACCCTCTGACACTTATTCCTCTATGATTATCAAACAATGCTATTACTTCCTACTCTTGACTTCCAGCTGAGGCGTCAAAATTATCTGAAAATATTATGGAGATAAGGGGTGAGTTATCAACAACTCAGTAAGCAGAGAACATATACTAGTATGTAAATATGAGCATTTACAAAATTCAGAATGTAGAACAAAATATTTACTTTCAGAATGCATAACTAGAAACTTTTGCTTTCAAAATGCAAAACAAAAACTTGTTATAAAAAAAAAAAAACAAAGCGAAACTTTCAGAAAACAATCTTATTCAAAAATCTTTTGGCATATCAAAATCTGAGACTTCACATTTATCATATCGGAGCATCATGTCCAGACATATACCATGTTTAACCCTCGTGGTAGGGTAATAAACCACAATTATAACCCGTCAAGTGCCGTATCCACCATTATCACCCGTGGTTGGGCCGTATACTATGTTTAACTCCCATGATAGGGTTATAAATCACCATTGTAACCCGTGGAAGGGCCGTATCCACTATTTTAACTCATGGTTGAGCCGTATCCACTATTATAACCCGTGGTTGGGCTGTATCCACTATTATAACCCGTCGTTGGGCCGTATACCACTATTATTACCCGTCGTTGGGCCTTATCAAAACAGAACAGAACCATCAGAATCAGACTTTAATTAGAATACAGAATCAAAATCTTATGCCAAGGTTTTCAGAAGCCACATCATATCAAAAACCAAATATTGAACAATTTCAGATAATTTCACATGTTTGAGATAAACAGAATCAAAACATCTTCATTTATTCACAACAAAACTTTTAGATCTCATGCATGAGAACATCTTTATTTCATCAAAACTTTAAAAGAAAAAATACTCATATTCGCTCTTTTCTAGATCAGAAACAGAATGCACAAAATTAGCTCATGTCCACACAATTCATGATAGAAAATACTCTCTTATACTGGTTTCATGCATATGCAGAACACATATCTGAGGTTGTTTTCTGATTCATTTTCAAAATAAACATGCATATTTTCAAAAGCAACATCGTTTCATTTTATTTTATGCAAAATCTAGTATAGGAACCCCGCTTACCTGAACTTCTTAGTTTTTTCGAAAATTCATCAAAAATGCCGAACAAATATTAATCGTCACTTATAACACAATCACGTTCATAAATTTTCAATCGAACATGTATTTCAATACTTAAGCCTAAGATGCTAAAATAACCTATTTTAATTCCTCAAAAACCTAAATTCAAGTAATCCTAAAATATCATCACATTTCTAAATTTCCTCGATATCAATTAATACCTCCGACTTATACATTAATATAATTATTAATTAGATCCAACAAAAATGAATATCATTTAACAAAAAAAAATCTTTATTTTAATGTAGTCCAATATAGAAATTGGTATATGTGGAATATAATCCAATTAAACACAATTTAATTTAAATAAAATACCATCTTCACAAAATATAAATTTTTGGAACTTAAAACAAAGTCCATTAGAAAAGTATAACTCTCCCATGTATTTATACTAAGCATAAAAATAAAAATGTAATTAAAAACTCTTGGTAGTTTTATAATTGGAAAGGCAAAATTGTAAAAAAAACATTTGGTTTGAGGTGCTTTATGGAAAATCAATGACCAAAGGCTTGATGGGATTTTCATAAATACTACGGATATTATGACTAGAGTCAAAAAGGCATATACTCATTGTTTATGGAGGAACGAGAAAAGCAAAAACAAAAATGAAGAGAGGAAACCGAAAGAGAAAACAAACTTCACTTCAAGATGCAGAGTTTACCTAGAGGCAGATGTGGTGGTCGTGGGTGGAACAAGGTGGCTGGACGCACTTATTGTGAGAGAGAGAGCACGGAGGTGGAAAGAGAGCGAAACTGATGAGAGAAAGAGAGTGAACACTACAAACCAAGAGATAACGGAAGCTCACCGTGCGGGAAGGAGTTGTGCAAAGAGCTTGGAGGTGGACAGTGGCTACGTCGGCGATTGGGTGGCCGTGTGTAAGGAGATAGAGTGATGAGAGAGCCAAGGTGATGATCAACCGAAAATGGCCTTCTCGGTTCTGCTCCGTTTCCAGACTGCAAAAATAGAGTTATTCAGCTTCGGTTTCATGTGGATGTCTCACGTCTTTTGTGGTTCAAGAGGCAGCGGTTGATGGTTGCTATCCCTCGCGTTAGTTTCTCTCTATCCCAACCTCAAAACCAACCTTGAGTGTATTCTGAGGTTGGGATAGAGAGAAACTAACGCGAGGGAGATGGAGGCTGGGTGGTTACCGTTCGAGGTTGGTTTTCTGACGCAACAACACCATGGATCATGTACCACCAGTTCGTCTCGGTCTGGCCTCGTTAGAGGCTGTGGAGGTTTTCCTTATGGTGGAGGGGTGCTTCACTGAAGGTTTGCGGCTCCCAAAACTTGTTCCACTATCAACATGCAATACGTAATATGTATAGGTGATGGGAAAAAAAACCCTAGAGAAAACTAAGAGGAAGATACGTGGAAGTGGACGTGCACGGGAGCGGGACTGATTCCAATGTTTCCCACGGGCTTGGGTTTCTTGGGCTCATTTCAAATCTGGGCCAACAACATAGTTATTTAAGAACGTAACTTGAGCTTGATAGAGTGGTTTAAAAAAAAATGGACGCGAATCTCGTGCTCGGCCCGGGTGTTACAATATCCATTGCTATGGGTTGAAAGGAAAGATTACAGAAGTGGAGTGATAGTATAGTACGAGAAAATCCCTACAAGAGTGCTAACAAAAGCTATATATCTGATGTGTGGCAAAAGTGTTTAATTTATTGAAAGCCAAGCCCAAAACTCTCTAATATATATGTAGAAACCTTGGTCGGAACAATACTAGTGAGAAATGTTGTTTGTGACTATACAATGTTAGACTTAAATACAATTCTCTAATGCGGAATAACACTTTAGAAATGAGAATTAAAAGGTTTAACTCCAAGAAAAATTACTTCCAGCCATTGATGCAATTCACTGTATAAGTTGCGTTTCTCACTGTGTTTGGCTCTTCCAAACTCTGCTCCACTCTATTTAGATGGTGTAATGCCAAAGGGAATTGAGTGAGTGAGTTTGGGGACCAAACACGTGTATTTATAGCCGAAATCTCCATCAAATTTTGGTGTTTACGTGTCCAACGTGATCCTATTTTCATGGGATCAGTTTAAACTTAATAGAAGAGTGTTGGACCACTTAAAGGACTCTTAAATGATAGACTCCCACTCACAAACGTCTCCGTGAGTGAGAATCGGTCAATATCGTCTATGCATGAGAATCGTTCAATATACATGTCACAAATTTCATGTACATGACAGCCCCTAAAAACAAAGGAGGGTGGAGGTCATGATCTATCTGGTGGCTGTTTATTTTGACTGGGCAAAGTGAGGGAGTACTTGAGCCATTTTGTTTCAAATAGGTCCAACCAAATGACATATCACACTTACCAACTTTTATTATTTTCTTTGGATTTCCGAATGTAAAGGTTATTTGTGTATTCCAGGAATATGCTATCAATTAAATCCAAATCTGTGAATTGTGTTTTTAAGAAAGAGTTATTTTCTCATTTGGTTACGCAATTCAGACGAGAGGAGATAAGATGTTTTGAATAGTAATGAGATTTTTGAATTAAGAAGATATGAGATGGTGTGTAAAAAAAATGTATTTAGATAGTGAGAAAGATAAGATTAGATATTTTGTAAAAAATAGTGTGTTTGGATAGTGAGATGAGATGATATGGTTTTAACTTTTAGAGATTTGATAAAGTGGTAGGTCTCACCAATTATTGAAAAGTATTTCTAATTATTGGGTGGGAAATATTATGAATATATTCAAAATATGTAATATCTATTATTAATTTAAAAATTCATAAATATTTTAACTTTTTCAAAATATATTTTTTTAGTTGGCCATGATTATTTCAATATTTCTAAATATGAACGCATTTCTTTATTAAACGAAATTATTCTAATTATGACCTATTTATTATACTATATTTTATAAAATTTGAAATATATTTTTCTAATTATATATTATAATAAAATAAAAGATTCTAATAGATAATTATATATTAAAAATATAGTAGTTAGTAATACTGTAACTGTATTGTAGAGATAGATGGTAGTTAGCCTTCAAGTGAGCTTCCATGCTTCACTTTATAGTTCATTACAAAGATCCAACAACTTCATCATTCCATCCAAATGCCCATTTAAAATTTAAAACATCAATCCAAGCTACACAATTTATTTCAAATTCAATGTAAAATGCCCTTCCTCGATTCCTACACAAAAGCTAGCCCAAAAATACTACACAATACATATTCATTCAAGTTCCATTCACCTTTTCATATTCTATATTACATAACAAAATTCAAGACCTTCCATTGAACAAACATAAATGTATAACTTTAAACTAACTTTAATCACTAAACATCACATATATACATTACATGGAAACAGTTTCCAAACAAGTGATAATCTGTCCAACTAGTATATATGCTTCCTTATCTCATTAAACATCAATCCAAATTAAGCCACGAAAGCTTTAGCAGCCAAAACTTCAAATATATTGAATGAAAATATTAATTGGCAATTTATACGATCGCATGGTATGCAAAAGAATATAACTTTTCTTTTAGACATCATGAACTTGCATCAATTCTACTTCCAAGTAGCCAAATACAAGCATATCAACATAACAGAAACTCAAAAATTTTGATGTATGCAAGGTTCATATATTGAAATTCAGAATAAAAAGCTCACAAAAAAGGAGACCTAACAAGGTTCATACATATTTAGAAAGGGATTTATAATACATACCTAGGAGGCCCAATATATGTGTCTTAGTAATAAGAAAAATACTTACATTAAAATGTTCTACAAGTTCATGAAGGTCATCTCTCTGACTAGCAACCTTCCTTATTGTCAAATTCCTCAAATGAAGAACATGATCAAGTGAATAACACAACCTCGTCTACCTTTTTTTTTTTTTTTTTTCCGTTGATAGGTAAAGAAGGAAAGGCCAACAACAAAAAATAAAAGAGATTACTAGAAATATTATTTACATAAATATGTCATCAAGGAGAAGCAAATGATTTAAACCTTGGTGATCCTTTAAATTAGTGGAGCTGGTAGAATTGGAAAAAGTTGTTCTAAAATTATGATATCACCAAATATTTCTAGCTTGAAGGCATCTTCCCCTTCATTTTTTTATTTCAACATACACAAAGGCATAACTGCAAGAAACAAATTGACAAACTAAGAAACTTGATAAACAAATATAGTCTCAACAAATATACTAGGGGTGAACACCATGCCTCAAAATGCATAGTAACTCTAGGCAATATCTTCTTTTTATAAGTAATTCTATTTAATATCTGCAATACATGATATGAGAGAAAATTGTATATGTTAGTTTCCTTTTACTTTGCAATCTTATACTGCAATGTAATTTACGATGCATTGATGCTAAACTGAAACAGGTATGAAGATCCTAGGGAAAACAACTTTTGGTTCTTCCACATGTTCAGATTATAGCATTAGAAACATCAAAATTCAGACCCAAATTAAAACTAAAATAGTCTAGAAAAAGCATAGCCATGTAACATGAATAAAAAACAAAAGAAAAAAAACTAAGAGCTTGAAACAAGAGAAAGACCTAAACAAAAATAGTAAAAGATAAAAAAAGAACCCAAAAAATCCTAAAACTAAGAATTTGTAAAACAAGTCAAGACAATATCCAGTGGTAAAGAGAATTGAAAAACAAAGCCTTAAAGTCCCCCAAGTATTGAACAAGTCAAGATAACCATCCAAAACACATTGTTTTCTTCAGCATTTCTCATTGTTTACCAATACAAAGAGATATTATTTGCCTCAGTATCTCAGCTCAAAGGACAAGAATGAAAATTGATGCACAAGGCAAGCAATTATTTTTACCAGTGAAAACTAAGAGCTTAAAAGTCTAAAGGCATTCCAATAATTGTCATCACTGCAAGGAGAACAATATGGATGGCTAAGGATCACTAATGCAAACCCTTTATGAGATGGGATCTCATTATTTAATATTATTATAGCAAAAGGGTAAAAAATGTCTTTCACTTCCAATCATCAATACAAATTGTAACACCCCGATCCCGAAGGTCCGGAGAGTTAGCTCTTAATACTTAATATTAACTTCAATAATACAACTATAGAATCCAGAAAAGTCCATGAAATATTAATTCATTTACTCAACCCAAATATCTATGTTCCTTCATAGGGACAACAAAAAAATTCTCAATAATGTAAATTAAAAACTCTCAAAAGACTTGAGAATATCCTTAACTCACCAAATCAAAATAACCAAAAATAAATCAATTTGCTAGCTACAACTCTCAAATAAGCACTTGTACCCTCAGGCACTTATTCCACTACGATCATCACACCATACTAAAACTTCCTACTCTTGTTCTCTAGCTGAACCATCAAAATTATCTGAAAAATATTTTGAGATAAGGGGTGAGTTATCAACAACTCAGTAAGCAAAGAACATATACTAGTGTGCAAACATGAGCATTTACAAAGTTCAGAATACAGAACAAAATACTTTTACTTTTAGAATGCAGAATAAGAACATGTTATCAAAATATCAGAGCGAATGTTTCCGAAAATATTCTTATTCAAAGTCTTCTGGCATAGCATAATTGACCACCATCATACCAAAACATCATATCACATTAGAGGTCATTTTTAACCCCCGTGGTAGGGTTGCGCAAAACCCAGTAGCTAACCCAGCAAAAATAAAATGTGAATCTTCCCCTTATTTATTCTCGGAGCCTCAAGTATGCATACAGGAAAGACCACTTTGTTTCCAAAGTAGGTGCACTAGAAACAGAACAATTGGTACCAACCCAAACAGAAGCCACTATTAGCACCCATGGTAGGTCAAATAGATCACCATCCACCAACCAAATCTAGATTCAGAATGTCATGCCAAAAGTTTTCACAAATCACATCATATCAGAGTACAGAACAAAATAGAATCATGTCACAAAAATATAATTTATGCACAAAATTTTATATTCGCTCTCTTTTGCACAATTCAGAAATAAAATGCCAGAAAATAAGCTAATGTCTGCACCAGTCATGCCAAAAAATACTTTATTCTTATACAGAATTTCATGAGTAATGCAGAACAAATAACTGAGATTGTTCCAAATTTATTTTCAAAACAAAACATGCATATTTTTCAAAAACTGACCTCAGTCCATTTTATTTTTATGCAGAGTTTAGCATAGGAACTCTGCTTACCTTAACTTTTTAGCTTATCAAAATTTCTCTGTAGCGGCACTGAACAAAAATCAATCGTCACCTATAAACTAATCACGTAATTCCCGCAAATTTTCAATCAATCACGTATTTTCGATATTTAAGCCTAAGCTTTTAAAATAACCTATTTTAACTCCTCAAAATCTAAAATTTCTCTTAACTCTAAAATACCATCGCTCTCTAAATTCATCAGTGTCCACTTAATAACTCTGACTAAAACATTAAATCCTAGCTTATTTACTAGTGTAATCAAACTACAAAATTTAATACTAGATCATATAATTATACCAAAATATTTTAAATTAAACAACAACTTTTATTTAATAAACATATCTAAAATGTTTAAAAAAATAAAATCACATCATTATCGTTTCGTTTTAAAAGAAATCTTTACTTAATAACAATTTAAATTGCTTAAAAGATTTCTATAAACATAAATAAAATAGAGTCCACTAATACATATTAAAGTTTAAAACACACTAATACAGCTTGTACTCAAGGGGTAATAATGTAACTTCATCTCAATTAATATATGCTTGACTAGCTACCTGGTAAGCTTCAATAGAATATTTGTTATTTGAAAACATGCTCATACGTGAAGGTTGGTTTACGCGGTAGAGGCTCACTGTGAGGGATGTGTTAGGGACCCTGGTCTTATCCCTAAACACTAAGTCCACGAGATCGCCTTAGTGAGGATGATGACCGAGTAACCTTGCCCTCTTGCTTGGTCTTTGAACAATAATGGCAATGAAGGGTTCATAGGTTGATGAAGGTTTAGTGTTTGAGTGATGGAATGATGATGATGATTATGGAATGGGTGTTCTAAATGATGATTATGAGTGTTTGATGCAATGTGGACGGCTTGAGGGTTGCCTTTGATGTTGGGGCGTCTTGGATGATGATTAGGGTTTGAATGGAGTAGTGTAGCTAAGGTTTTGTGTGGTGGCTAAGGAGGATTTCAAGATTGGACAAGATGGACTAGGGTTGGAGTCTAAGATGAGTTGCTAGGGTTTGAGGATGATGTGGATGAATGGGACTAGGGTTTGGTGGCTAGGGTTGGCCGACTTTGGGTTTGGTTCACCCTTAATATTAGGGTGGTTCAGTTTTGGAATATGATTTTGGTTGACTAGATGGATTGTAAGAAGTTGAGAGATTTAAGGGATTGGATTATAGAGATGAGATGGAGTTTGAATAAGTCTAGGGTTACTCCTTAAGTTTAGGAATTTGAATTTGAATTTGAATGTGAGGAAGTCAAGACTCCTAAAAGGAATGAGTTTCCTTATAGGCCTTGAGGTGGGCAGCTAGGGTTTGATGGAGGGAAGGCTTATGATGGTTGAATATGGTAAGTAAGGGAATGGCAAGATAAGGGCAATTAGGGTTCCTAAATTATAGGAACACTAATATGGGAAGTGAAGTGGGCGGCTAGGGCAATTCTAATAAGGCAAGTGATTGCTGAATTTGAATGTGACCAATAAGGAAAGTGGGTTACGGCTAGGGCAAAGTGTATGGAGCAAATGATTTTTGGAAAATGGACAAACACTTGGGTTAGTCGAAAATTAGGTTTGGATGGATTGGAAGAGCAACAATGAAAAAAACACCAAGAATTCAATGAAGAACACTCAAGAATAAAAGTAATAATACTTAAGAACTTGAATGAACCAAATGATAATAATTCAACAATTAATCCACGGATTTCACGAGAGTTTGAATAAACCTCATATATTGAATAAAAATAGAATCACACCTATCCACGGATTTCAAGGTGATGGTGAAACAATAATCAAAAGATAGATAGATGGAACAACACCTATTCAAAGAATTGCAAGGTGATGATCCTCTCCTTGTGGTTCATGAATATCACACAAGTAGCCCAAGTGCAAAAGCACCAAAGTGTTCACAAGAACAAGCCTAAACCACCCATAATGGGAAAAATGTCAAATGATCAAAAGTTCTCAACTCAATGCCTAAGGGTCATATTTATAGAGATTACAAAGTGGAAACCCCCAATAGGTCCTTTGGAATATTATTATATAAAATAAATAAATAATAAATAAAAATAATAAAATGATAAGGCCTTGCATGGCCAATGTGACCTGTGACATGTTTTGGCCCTTGGTGGCCTAGGCTGGCCCATGGCATGGGCTATGGGCATGGTTGGCACGGCTAGCAGGCATGTGGCTGACAGGGCCAGTGGCTTGTCGATGGGCCACAAAACATGGTGTCCCACCAGGAAGGGAACATGCGACGGCACAGGGAGCTGGATGAGGTCGGCAGTGGTGAGTGTGGCCGCAGGGCACTGGGTGAAAGAGAAAATGTGAGAGAGAGAGAGAGATAATGTGAGAGAAGAAGAGACAACGACATATGGCTTACAGCTTAAGGTGAGCAGTCGGGACGATGGTTGGTGACTTTCGTCGCTAGCAGCATTTGAAAATATTCTGAGGAGCACAAACAAGGGCCCGTGCCATGGAGGTGTGGAGGAAACGGGGCTATCAGCATGGTAGTGGCATGCTATGTTTTTGGGAGTAAAAAGTAGGGGCTAGTTTGCAGTAGAAGTGGTATGGTTTTACAATTGTTGTGTGCTGCAACCTTGGTGGCTGAAGGGGGGATGTACCGCAGTGACAAGGTGGTGCGAGTGGGTGGCCTGTGGCCAAGCTGGGGGGTGTTGCGCTACTGGACTTCACGTGGGAAGGATGTTCTCGATGGAAAATGACTGCTACTGCTATTCTTCCACGGTGGTTGAACATGGAGGCTTGCGGGTTGAGTGGTTTCTCAGGTGTGGTGGTGAAAGGCAGCGTTGTGGAGGATCTCGGCACTTTGGGGTGGTTTGTAGAGGTGCAGTAGGCTAGCAACAGCAACGTGGAGGAGGTGTTGCTTCACTGCAACTCAAGCAGCGGCACTCTAGCTTAGGTTGGAGATGATCACTACGTGCTTGAGGGGTTGTGCCGTGTGCGTGAAGTGTGTAACGCATATATATGGAAAGAAACTGATAAAAAAACCCTAGAGAAACAAATGGTAGAAACACTGTCGTGAATATCATAGGGATAGGAACGTGCATGCCGTGGAGAATACTGACTCAAGTGTAACCCTAGTTGAGGGAGGTTCTCCATGCATGAGATCGATGATGCCTAAATAGGTTGTTGAAACACTAGAAAAAAAAAAAGATAAGAAGAAGCATGCATGGCGTGACCTCACCGGTTTGGCTTTAGGGCTCGCTAAAAAGAATTTGGGCCTTGACTTACGTCCAAATTAGTCTAATTCATTCCATAACTATGCCGGCTCGATACCAAAAATAAAAAAATCCCACTTGTTCAATAAAAGAAAAATTGAATTAAACCTAAATATCAAACCTAATAAAAGTTCATATTCCAACAATATAAAAAAAATCTAGGCTCGAGGTCCATAAAAAAAAATACTTGTTAACTCGAAGTGGGCTTTTCTTACTTATAAACTCAAAAATTTTGTAATGCGGGCTTGGCTGGGCCTAGGTGTTACACAAATAATTATAGAAATTGAAGTGAGGCTCTTAGAACTAATGTGATCATAAGCGAAGGTAACAACCTATTCTTATGCCTTGAGAAGCAACCAACGAGATGTGATGAAACGGCTTTTCAGTGCCGAAATGTACTGACTACCACCTATTGCAGAGACAAGATAAACCTATTCTACCAGATAAAATAAAAGTAAACACATAATGAACATCTGTGGATGAACTATTTTATGACTTCCAAACAATATCAGATCCCAGAATATGTTGTGAAGAAACAGCAGAAAGAAGTGTTTACTAATCTACTAATAGCATTTACGAGGCATGACACAGAAAGTGTAAGAGACGTTTATGAAAGGTTTACACAACATCATGGGTATTATTACTAGAGGTAGCACTCTAGATATGCTACCTACTCCCACATTTGAAACATTAAAAGACTCACCTTGACAATTTTGGCTCCGGTATCATATGCAGACAGTATCTGTAAATCACATATTGATGGTTTTAAGTTCTCATTCAGGGGGAAAGAATCTCAAATGTTTCAAATATAAACACAGATATAAAAAAAACCCATAAATAAACTAGCGACCACACAGATATAAACATAAAACACAATCTCCAAAAGGAACTAATACAAGAAATCAAGCAAATATAACAGGAATGAAAAGAACCCATAAATGTGAAAACAAAAGGTAATAACAGGGGTGGTCGTGGTGGTCTCTTGGTGTGGAGTGGTGGCTCGAGAGGAGCACAGTGGCTCTAGGGCAACCTGGTGGTCGTGGGCTACGAACAGAGTAAAGGAGAAAGGGAGGGCCTCGGACTGAGAACTGAGCTAGGTGTGGAGGAGAAGTGTAATGACCCAATCCTATATTTTTAGGGATAAATTACGGATATTTTTTTAAGCTCAATATATGAGTTAAAGCCCATAAGAGATTTATCAAATAAATTTTTATTTTTATTTAAACCTAGATTTAAGGCTCATTTTTTTAAAAAAACTCCAAATGCCTTAGTGTTAGACTCCAAATACTATTGACATTCTAGATTCCTCTTCGTAATAAAACCCCTAACAGCTATCCTCTAAAACCCCAACCTTGCACGTCTGAGACTCCCACTAAAATTTACCCAATATTACTCTCCTAATAGGACTACAACTCAGTATATTATGAGCCTTAAACCAAACAGTATATTATTCCCTTTCTACTCACTATGAAACCAGAACTAGCAAACACAACTCGCTAGCCCCAAGTCCTCCACCGTGAGCCTTCCATTCACACATCAAACCACTACATGCATGGCTTCATCGCATTCGTTTCCTCCGCATGCACGTCTAGTCATCTCACTCGTTGCACGTCTCTTTCCCTAGGATTTATTTTGAACATTCTCTATCACCTATATATATTATATATGTGTATATATATATGTATATACAGCTTGATCTCCTCAACGCCGCACCACCTTAAGGTAGTTCCATTCCAAGCCGCATACCGAGAACCTTTTGCGAGCCGCTACCCAGCCCATACCTCGTAAGCCATGAGCACACAGCCTTCCTCCAAGCTATTCCTCCCGTTGCCTTTCACCTCAACACCAGAGAAACCACACAACCCGCGAGTCCGTCACCGAGAGAGTCTCAATTTTGTCCACCTCCAAACACACAACCAATGCTCACCGTACAACCACACACACGACAGTGCACCAAGAACCACCAGCTTTCCCACATGCAGCAATCATCACACAGCAAATAGAGTATTTCTATAGCCCACGTAAACGGCGCCAACCACTGAAAGGTATAGGGAGAGTACTCAGTTTTCACCACAGAAAAACAAGGGATTTTTCTCTCCACGTGAGCCACAACCCAGCCACCCCTTGGCACCAACCCCCTCCATGTCGTCATCACACTGCACAGAGAGTTCCTCCCAGCACCACACGCAACAACAAGCTGCCACCCTTACTCAGTAAGTTCATGCCGACCCTCTCCATGCATAGCCTCTTGGCATTTTCTGTTCCCCCGTAAAAACTCTCTCACTCTTCGTCTCTCTTTCTCTCTCTCAGAGCTCTGTCGCTGCACTCGCCACCCTCTCCTTAGCCCCCGCTTTGTCGCGTGCTTCCTCTTTTGGTAAGGATCTATCACATGGCTTGTGTTTTTCTCATGAAAATACCTCTGGTGTTGATATGAATTCCTAAGCCTTATGTAGTTTCAATTACAGAAGGGTAGACTTTTAATTTAATTACATAATTGTCCCTTAGTTATACGCCAAACAACATATGTGTTGAACTTATATTTTATATTGAGCTTCGATTTTTACGTAGGCTCTTATCTACGGGCTTAAGTCCTTTTGTTACAAAGATTAACAGTTTAGAATATTTTAGTGTTAGGAAAAATCTAGGTTTAGGAAATATAGACTATTTTAGTAGTTTAGGTTTTAAATAAAGTCACAAGTTTAATTAGAAATTTATGAAAATAGTGTGTTTATTTTTATAGGCGACTGACTACGCGCTGAAAATAGTAGATTAACATTGCAAGGTAAGTAGCACGATCATACCCTTACACGTACACTACAACAAATATGGGTTTTTTCCACGAATTCTTTTTCCAAGATATACGATCGTGGCAAATAGTAGGCTTTTGACAAGAAAATTATTCGTGGGAAAAAATACAAATCTTTTGCTACGAGATCGTGTTGGTGAGTACAACTTTGTGGGAAAACAATTTTTGCCACCAAATAAATGTTTTTTGCGGCAATTATAAGTTTTCGTAAATAAATTTACAAAAAATATGTTCCTTTCGTGGGTTATTAGTCTTACCAGAATTTGTTTTTTGGTCATGGGTTATTAGTTTTTGTCACGAGATTTTCATCTTTTTGCGGCAACTCTTGTCTACCGCAAATATACTAACATTTTAATTCACATTATTAGTATTTGCGGTGGTGTTATGAGCTTTTGCGACAATAATACCCCGCCACAAATACTAATAAAATTAAATGATAAATCCCCCACTCCTTTCTCCCCCCCCTAAAAAACACTCGCGCGATACTCTGCTCTCTCTCTATCAATCTTTCTCACTCCCTACAACTGTCGAGCCTCTCCTCCCTACTGCGCCACCGCGAACGGCTCCCCTTGCCTTTGAGCCATCCTGGGTCTTTGTCCTCAGCCACTCACCCTCTCGCCGATTCTCTCCCTCTCCCTCTCGGATCCCAGCAGATCCATGCACCTCCACCCTCAACCGCCCTACGGTTCCGCTAGTCTCGAACCATCGCTCCACCCCAGCTCCCACATCTCTCTCCCTTGCACGGTCTCTTTCGCTGGTCTCCACCACACACCCCCACGGTTTTCTGATTATAGTGGCCTTCCCCATCATCCTGAGCCACCATCGCCACCTCTAACCAAGACGCAGCACCACCACGAGCAACCCATGGACGCAACAGCACCTCCCGCATGCCTCGTTCACTGTCCAGCCCTTAAGCATGGTAAAAATCCTACCTTTGTGTCTCAGGTGCATTATTCTAGTGTATATAGATGTGTATGGTGTGGTGTTGACGGCCTAGGCAGATTTGTATTTGTGTAGATTACTATTTCAAATGTTTTCAACTACTCTAATTGCACCTCACAGGGTTTTGAGTTTGCTCTAAAAATGGTTTTGGGCTAGTCGTGGATGAAAAGAGAGCTGAGGAGATGAAAGCACTTCATGCCCTTAGCACTTGGAATTAAGATAGTAGAGTTCAGGTGTGTTTCTTCTCTTTTTTTCAAGTTTACAAAAATGCATAGGCAATCCCTAGATGTTTTTGAAGAAGACTTGTAAACAAACTCTCTCTGTTTATACACACTTTCTATGATGCTCATTGGAGCTAGAATAAATATGACAGATGCGCTGCTAAATTATATGTAATTTGATTCTTTTATTTTTATCCCTGTAGATTTTCTGTGAATTTGATTGGGAGTTAGATGAGCTTTTCTACCCTGTTAGGTAGCAGATTTTGGCTCACTGGAGCTCTCGCCAGTTGATGGCTGGACTCTTACTGATTTCATGCATACTAGAGGTCTTCGAATGCGATCTTTGGGACATGTAGTAAGTGTTTTTTCTAACTCAGGCCTTTGATTCGTTACTCTTTTATTATCTTCACCTAAATGAGATTTATCTCGTTCACTTTGAAAATAGCTCTTATAGATCTAGAGGATGGCTTTTCCATAAATTTGCAATTCTACGTGGACTATGTCATAAGGTATTTAATACAAGTCCATAAATTCTATGCTTTTGAGAATAGCTGGCATTCTATTATATTTTGTCTAAGAATTTGCATTCTTTAGTTTCTTAAAGATTCATACTATTCTAGACTTTTGGATTACATTGTATTAAATTTTATGATACAACATTGTCTTCTACTCTCTACTTTGCTGCATATCCTTTTTGAATGCTTTGGATGCATATAGGCTTGTCGGACGTGTCCTCTAAATGGATGATATTCATGATCCTGGCTTAATCTCATAGCTTTTTGCAATATTTTTTCCTGTACCTTGTAATATCTTGTAATGAGGGTTTCAGTTGATATTTTCCGTCCATTTCAGCTGGTCTTTAACATATATTAGCTGCTTTCCTTTTGTGGTTTTGCAAGCTCTTCCGAAGCTGGTAGCAGTTTGTGATCCCTACCATCGGATGACAGCTGGAGCCTACAACCTCCTTGTTGTTGTTTTATATCACACTGCATATTTTAATCATGTCTATTTGTGCTTCCTTTTGTTTTGGTATTACTGGGTTATCTGTGTGACAGTATAATGTTGTTATTATCATTCAAAAATAATGTTACAATATTCTTAGGAAATGAGTGTAATAAATCTGCACAATAGGCTGGTATACTACATACAACTAAAATATAAAAACAGTGTGTTTTCATTTCTTGGTAATAAGGGTTTTAAGTTAAAGTTAATTAACTAATTTATCCCAATCACAGGCCACAGCTTATCAGCAGAAAGCTTTGGACATCAATGAGAGAGAGCTGGGTCTTGATCATCCAGATACAATGAAGACTTATGGGGATCTTGTTGTATTCTATTACAGACTTCAACACACGGTGCTGGCTCTCAAGTATGCTTCATTATTGTCTGACATGATAGTTAATGTATAGCGCTGTGGAAAATTTCATAGGATTTCATGGTTAGATTTTACTTAAGTACAATGGTTTATAAATTGGAATTTATATGAGGACCATGAGGTCCAAGAATTTGACCGATTTTAATATGTTGAGCGTATTATGCATGAACAATGGATTGTGTGATGGATTTAGGTTGGGCTCGAGTGATAAATGATTTAAAACCTTTTTTTTGTTGAATTAGACAAGTACCTTGGACTTTGTATCTAATAAAATAAGCAGCATATGTTTTCATAGGCCTTTTTATGTTAAATCTTGAATATTTAATTTTTCTATTTCTTTTCTCTCTCAATCTGTGTTGATATTTCTTTTTAAACCATGCCCCACTATTTTATGTATTGCACTTCTCTTTCATATTTTTGTTTTTATGAATGTTTAATTTGGCTGCACTTATTAGAAGCAATCATATATGTGCATTATTTTAGGGTTCTAAAGTGGGTTTTTTTTTTTTTTTTGTTGGTTGGACGATAGCCTATTTGGATTGCAATGAGTGGATGGAATGAAGTGGCTTCACTTGTGTTGATGTTTGAACATGGAATGGAGTTGGGATGAAGATTAATTGTTTTGAAGTGTTGGGATTAAGTGATGGAGTTGTAGTGAGTTAGTATGATAATGATGTTGGTTTAATAGAGAAATTTGTGTATATTAAATGTATTAGGTATGGATGAAGCTTGTAGAAACAAATGAGTGCTTTGAATGAATTGCATGTTGATCTTATAATGCTTGAATGGATTATATGGATTGTATGATTGTGGTTTTGTGGAGCCATAAATTGTAACTCATAAAGTTTTGTGGTTGTGTGGTGTATGTGTATAAATTGTTTGGACAGTTTCCTCTCTTGGTCTCATTAGAAGTTTTTCTTGTGAATGTTAGAACAATTTTACATGTTTTTTTAAAATTATTGTAAGCGTGAATTTGGATCTCGAAGGTTCAGATATATTTATTTTAGCCTATATTAGACTATTTGTTATAATTATTTTTGGCTTAGTCTCACTTTTTTATTTTACAATTTTTTTTTTCTGAAATCTCTTAGCATTTGCCGCAAATGCAACTCATGGCAAATACTTTTTTATTTGCGGGAAGTGATTATTTCCCACGACAATATTTCTTTGTAAATAAGTATTTTGTGAAAAATATAATTTCCTGAAAAATATGTCATGGGCAAACACTTTTTGCCACAACCTCTTCCCATGGGGAATGTGAAGAGTTTTTTTCCTACCATATTATATTAGATGATTGTGGTGAGAATTGCTTATTTTCAGCAAAACTGATCATCCGTAATAATTTTTGCCACGATCGAATTGGTGGGTAAAACTTAACAGACACATCTTTTGCCATGAAGGAAATTTATGGATATACTTGATTTTCCATGAACTTCTTCCATGGATAAAGACATTATTATTGACCACAACTTGATGTTAGTGAACTTAGTTGCCACGAAATTACAATACTTTATCCACCATTCATGTGGTGGCAAAAATGATGGCTTTTTCCATGAAATCAGAATTTGGTGAAAAAATAATTTTTCCCCACTAGTTTTCTTCCACGAGTCTCCCACGATTCAAATTGGTGGGAAATATACAATTTTCCACGAAGTCTACACTTTTTTCGACCACAGTCCCTCATGGGAAAAACAAGATTTGTTGTAGTGGTATGTACAATAAACTGCATGTCTTTTATAAAAATATTTTGCATGTATGCCCTTCTTTGGAAGCTCCCTTTTACATACCCAATCATGATATATTTATGAAAATCTATGATTTTATGTGAAGATTTATGCATTAAATTATTTATGAAAATTCATGATTTTATGTGAGAGCTATGCATAAAATTATTTATGAAAAGTCATGAATTTATGTGAGGAAACATGTATCACGACATTTATGAAAGAATACGATTTCATTTGAAATCTATGAGATGATATGAAATGACAAGTATGCAAGTATGCAAGTATGATTATGATAAGATATGTAACGGCCTATGTTATGATATGAAGACGGTACCTATGTTATGGGCATATTGCATTGTCAGGTCGTGCATACTGGTAGTGCACCCAGTATGTCTTCCTTATGTATGGATTCCACAACCCGCGGCCACGGGCGGAATTGGAATCTACTTAGATTCGCTAAACCTAATTCACGGGGGTCAACAGTGGGTAACGGCTTATGATAACTGAAAGATAAGTTCATATTCATATTATTTACGTATGTATTTATGAGTATGCACATTTTTCAAGAAACCTTATTGTAACGACCCGACCCTATATTTTTTTAGGGATAAAATTTGAATAATTTTATTAAGGCTCTATTATTATTATTATTATTATTATTATTATTATTATTATTATTATTATTATTATTATTATTATTTTTACTATTATTATTTCTGTCCAACCCTTGAATCCTCTTCATAATACAACTCCTCTTGCCGGATTTTTCTTCTATTTTGAATTTCAAACAACCTACTCACATGCACATACACATGCACGTCTCTTTTTTTTTTTTCTAGGGTTTTCTTCTAGGTTCTGAAACATATATTCATACGCATGGCAAGCCGCAAGTTCTCCACCGTAAATCCTCCTCTCACGCATCAAACGTACGCATGCACGGCTCCTTTCTTTTCCTCCGCTTGCACGACACTGTATTTATTTATACACTCACGCACACAGAGCACTTGCCACAAACCTCCTCCCCTCAAACCGCAGCACACGTCCGAGAAGACAAGCTCCACCATCTCCCTCAAGCTCGTCCAGCAGACCACCTCTCCCTCCACCGTAAATCCCACTGCCGCGTTGGTTCACTTTTCCTCCACACACAACCACTGCACGCCACCGGGAAACCGCAGCACCACCTTGCCGAAGCCAAGCAAACCACGTCGCAGCCCCTCCCTCTGGCCACCTCGTTGCCCAGTAGCCAAACCACCGCACGGCCCGCCCTCGAAAAAGCCATAAACCCGCTGCCATCCTCTCCTGTTTTAGCTCTCAAAAACAGAGCACTGAGCTCTTCGACCGTAAGCCACAGCCCGGCCACCCTCAGCCACAGAAACCGCCGACCAGCACAACCCAGTGGCACCCACTCCGTCCCGGTAAGCCACGACCGTCGTCGTCCCTCTCTTTCTCTCGGTTTGTTTGCGGCTTGTTTGAGCTCCCACTCTCCTCCTCTCGGCGTCATACCACCACTGCCCAGAGAACCCAGTCGCGTCTCCGGTCCTTCCCCAGCCACCCAGAGCTGCCGCGCATCAGCTTCCTCTCTTGGTGAGCATCGCACCCTACCCAATTGCATGCATTTCCTTTCACGCGTAAACCGGATCATGCAACCCGTAAACCATTCTTTTCTTTAGGTTAGTTATATTACAAAAATGCCCCTCTATTTTATTTTCCCAAAATACCCATGTACAGTATGTTATTTTTCAAAAATATCCTTGCTTATTTAAGACTAGCGGGTAAGGCTATTTTAGTGTCGGGAAGTGTTTAGGTTTAGAAAATATAGACTATTTTAGTAGTTAGGTTTTTAAATAGAATCACTTGTTTAATTAGAAATTTATGCAAAATACGTGTTTATTTTTATAGGCGACCGATTTCGTGCCGAAAATAGTGGATTAGCATTGCAAGGTAAGTAGCAAGATCATATCCTTACGCTTATGTACAGTGAGCTGTTTGTCTTTTTATAAAAGATATTATGCATGTATGCCCTTTATTGGAAACCCCTTTTTACATACCCAAAATATGATAAAATTATGAAAAAGTCATGATTTTATGTGAAAGATTATTCATGAAATTATTTATGAAATGCGTGATTTTATGTGAAAATTATTCATAAAATTATTTATAAAATGCATGATTTTATGTGAAGATTATTCATAAAATTATTTATAAAATGCATGATTTTATGTGAAGATTATTCATAAAATTATTTATAAAATGCATGATTTTATGTGAAAGATTATTCATGAAATTATTTATGAAATGCGTGATTTTATGTGAAAATTATTCATAAAATTATTTATAAAATTATTTATAAAATGCATGATTTTATGTGAAAGATTATTCATAAAATTATTCATGAAATGCATGATTTTATGTGAAGACTATTCATAAAATTATTTATAAAAAAATCATGATTTTATGCGATGAAACACGTATCACGACATTTATGAAAGAATGCGATTTCGTTTGAAATCTATGATACGATATGACAAGTATGTATGTGATTTCTTTTGAAATCTATGAAATGACAAGTATGCAAGTATGATTTGATAAAATATGTAACGGCCTATGTTATGATATGAAAACGGTACCTATGTTATGGGCATATTGCATTGCCAGGTCGTGCATGCTGGTAGTGCACCCAGTATTGTCTTCCTTATGTATGGATTCCACAACCCGCGGCCACGGGCGGAATCGGAATCTTTTTAGATTCGCTAACCCTAACTCACGGGGGTCAACAGTGGGTAACGGCCTATGATAAGTGAAAGATCAGTTAATGTTCATGCTCATGATTTTTATGCATGTATTTATGAATATGCACGCTTTTCAAGACACCTTATGTTTATTTATGTTTACTGTATGATGTGTTGCTTATTGAGTATTCGACTCATTTTAGTTTGTTTTTCATGTTTTTAAACCCCCCAGGTGATGACATTTATGAAGATGAGACTGCAGGACAGGACTTGACTCCGGGAGACAAGGCTGAGACCTAGACAGATTTTGCTATGATTATTTCTATGGTTTAAATAAATTATTTTGATAAGCACATAAGACTTCTGTATTTTTTTTAATAAATGCTTCCGCAGACTTTATTTTGAATTTTCAGTATTTATTGAAATTTGTTATTTTATGGAATTCTTTCGTATCTGGCGCGTTGTTAAAAATGAAAAGCTTTTTATATTTAAGTTTAGTAGTAGCACACTGGCTCCTCGAAAATTCTAAAATGTCTTTTCGGGAACGGGGTGTTACACTTATGTTTATTATGTTTACTGTATGATATGTTGCTTATTGAGTATTCGACTCATTTTTGTATATTTTTATGTTTTTAGACCACCCCAGGTGATGACATCTATGTGGATGAGACTGCAGGACAAGACTTGACCCCAGGAGGCGAGGCAGAGGCCTAAACAAATTATGCTATGATTAGTTTTATGGTTTAAGGTTTAAATAAATTATTTTGATAAGTACATAAGATTTTCATTTTTTTTAATAAGTGCTTCGAGAGACTCTATTTTAGATTTTATGTATTTATTAAAGTTCATTTTATTTATGAAAACTTTCACATCTGGCGCATTGTTAAAAAGAAAAGTTTTTTAAGTTCAAGTTTAGTAGTAGCACACTGGCTTCCTGAAAATTTTAAAATATCTTTTTGGGAAGATGGGTGTTACAAGAAGGGAGCTTCGATGGAGAACTGGCGACAGTGTCGACGTGTGGGTGGTGGCGAATGGTGCCCCTACCGACAACAATATAGACAAATCAAAGAGAGACAGGGGTGACGCTAGATTCAGGGAGGCAAGAGATCTGGCTGGGTCTGGGGGAGAAGGAGCAGGTGGCCTTCGATGTGAGGTGGCAGTGGCGTGGTGGGAACGTTGGCGACGGGCTGTGCGTGGCGACGTGGGTTTTGTGCGATGGAAGGATTGGAGAGAGAGGGGGAGAAGGGGAGAGACAGATGGAGGGAAATGCAAAGGAAATGAGCGGGCCTTTTAATTTTATTAGCTTTTTACGGTGAGTTTATATCACCGCTAATAATATTTTAAGTGGTAGCAAATATTTTACAGTTACAATTTTTGCAACAAAAATTATTTATTGTGGCGCAATTTGCATTCGACGGAAAGTAAATTTCTCGTCGGTAAAAATTGTTTATTACGGCAAAAAAAGTCACCGCAATAGATAATAAAGTTGCCGCAAAAACTTAACAGTTAATTTCTCCATCAGTATTTTGCAAACTCGTGTTTTAATTTCACCAGCGAAATTTAAATCATAGAAAATAAGTATTATTTTTGTTTTTTGTTTTTTTTTTTTTGCGGCAATCAAAAAATCATTGGAAATAGTTTTTTCAGCTATTCTGAAACTTAAAAAATTGTTGAACCATCGTAAGAACTTTTTTAGTATGCCGACAAATATTTTCGTTTCAAAAGTGAAAAATCGCTGCAAAAGACCAATTTAGTATTTACGGTGAATATTGTCATCGTAAAAAGTGTAAAAATCACCGCAAAAGATCGGTTTCAAAATTTTATGTAAAAAAATCGCCGCAATTAAAGGTTTTTTGCGACGATTTTATTTCCAATAGACAAAAAAAATTAGCAAAAAACCTTATTTCTTATAGTGTGTTCAGTTTTTAGTTGTTAGAATGTTACTATCGTCGCATCTAGACAAAAATTACATTTTTAAATATTGTTCACTCCGGAGTGCTCATAAAAAAGGCGGGAATACCTTTACTAATGGTTTACTATGTTGTACTATTTTGACCTCTAGAGGCTAGGTCTAAGAAGACCAGCTCAATGGTAAGTCCATTGCCTATGGCCTCCACCTATATATGTAAGGCTCCTAAAAATAAAAGTCAGGTGTTTTTTGAAAAAAATTTATTGAAAAAAGAAAAACTATTTCATTAAATAAAATCTTAAAGAATTATAAATTTTTTAAGATCTTGTTAATTGTGGCACAAAATTTGCATTGAGATTTCATTTTAAGTTGTTAAATTAAGCATAAATTAAAAAGAATATTTAAAGATTTTAAATAAGATCTCATTTTATTGAAAATTTTGGAAATATTCTATATAATAATTTATATTTTATTGTATTATAATTATGAGTGACTCATTTAAATTGAACTGCTCAATGTTTTGAATACCGTACCAGATGGCGTACCGGTCAAGACACTGGAACGAAATATTTCGGTACCGGTACCGTTTCGTGTACCGTTTCGGGATAGTCGATATATGAATAAATTATATATATAAATATATATAACAATTATATTCTAAAATAATAGTTTATATATGAATAAATTATATATAAATACATACATACATATAAATTATAAATAGTCTAATTTAAATTGGGGGTCAAAAAATAAACTTGTAGTTTGAAAAAACGAAAAAAAAAAAAAATACACACAGTCCGAAATATCGGCCGGTACCGGCCGAAATATAGGCCGGTACAGGCCGAAATTTAGGCCGAAAAGGCCGGTACCAGCCGGTACGGCCGGTATTTTGGCCGGTACGGTATATATCTAGTACCTGTACCGGCCGGATGGCCGAAACGAAAAATTTCGGCCGTACCGGCCGGTACGGTTCGAAATTAAAAACATTGGTACTGCTACATAGTACAGTCAATTTTGCATATTTTTTACACATTCTACTTATGTGATTATTCAAAACAGTTATTTTCTATTAAAAAAAATAACGCAGTCAATCATATTAATAGAGTGTGTAAAAAATATGCAAAAGTAATTGCACATGAGATTTTTGAAATTCTTTAGACTGGTTATGAATTTATAATATTGTTCTTTTGTTGTGCTCTATATGTAACGCTCCGATCCCGAAATTCCAGAGAGTTAGCTCTTAATACTTAATATCAACTTCAATAACACAACTATAAAGTCCAGAAAACTCCATAAAATGTTAATTCATTTAATCAACCCAAATATCTTTGTTCATTCATGGGGACAACAAAGAAATTCTCAATAAAATAAATTAAAATCTCTCCAAAAAGTCAAAAATATCATTAACTCATCAAATCAAAATACCCAAAAACAAATCAATTTACTAACTACGATCATCAAATAGCACTTGTACCCTTAGACACTTATTCCGCTATGATCATCACACATTGTTAAAACTTCATACTCTTGTTCTCCAGCTGAACCATCAAAATTATCTGAAAAATATTTGGAGATAAGGGGTGAGTTATCAAGAACTCAATAAGTAGAGAACATATACTAGTGTATAAATATGAGCATTTATCAAAATTCAGAATGCTGAACAAAATATTTTCTTTCAGAATGCAGAATCAGAATACTTGTTTTCAGAATGCAAAATCATAGCATATTACCAAAAATATAAGAGCGAAACTTTCAGAAAACATTCTTATGCAAAATTTCCTATGGCAGAGCATAATTGAGCATATTCATCTTATTTTATCATATCAGAACAGAGACCATGTTTAACCCCCGTGGTAGAGTTGTGCAAACCTGTAACGTCCATCCTTGTGATGGGACTTTTTACAAAATGATTTTAAAAAAGACGACGGGAATTACTATTCGATTTAAAACTTTTTGCTTCCATACCCAAGGTACAAGACTCTACGTTATAAAATAAAATGTGCTTTGAGAATAAAAGAGGTTTATACTGGAAAACATCAATTTTAATAATAAAAATGCCTCTCATACATTTAAACTTTCATGCCTAGACTTTCGTGCTCTTCCCCATGGGCCGTGTCCGTCCTGACACGTACTTCTAATTCATTCTCTATGGGGGGAGGGGCATACATAAAATTTAAAATAAGTCGATGATGCGTAAGCATTACTTCATATAGTTAAAATATAATAACATAGGTTTTCATTCATGCATTCATCATTCATACATACTATATGTATATGCATACGTGCATACATGCGTTCTTTTGAAAACATCACTAGACAGGGTTTTTCTTGTAAAAGTGGCTTTCTTTTCATAAAACGTGTCTCTCATCAGTGCCTTCATTTCTTAAAGAGTTCGTGCATTCATCCATTCTTTCTTATCACTTTCATTGGCCGATACATACTGTTACGCCCTGTGTGTTGGGGTTAGCGGTCTTCTTTTGGACCTGGACTCTGCCCGTGGCCACGGGTTGGGAATCCCTTTTCAATCAGGGGAAGTACTGGGTGCACTACCAATACTACTTACCCGGCATTGCAATCTGCTCATTCATTGGTACCCTTTCCATTCATTCATAAGGCCGTTACGTATTTTCATACATTAAACGTTCAGTCCATTCTTTCAGTTCAGTCCTTTCATTCAATCCAGTCCTTTCATTTTAGTCATTTTGATTTAGCAGTTCATTCATGGAAAACGTCATTTAAAAGTATGGGCTTAAACATCATCTTTCATGGCATAATTTAAAACGTCAGTTAAAGCATCAGTTTAAAGCTCAAGGCACAGGCCTCAACATTTCTTTTCTTTTCTTTGAAAATACATACAATAGATACAGCGTATAGTCATCCACTCACATGCGTACAATTAATACTTTTGGGTGCATAGAAAGGGGCTGCCAAGGAGGTGCCGTACATACTTATACCTTTGAACACTTAGCATGCTTTCGTAAAACATCTTTCGTGTCGTTTTGTAAAGCATTGTAAAGAAAAGCATTTCATTTCATTTCTTGTATTTTAGAAAAGCTCTAGAAGAATATGAACGCAATACTTACTTGGACTCCATGCTACTTTCATATAATGCAGTCCATTTATGTGCATGTCATATGGCAACCTACATGCATACACATAACCTTGACGTTATTCTCTATCAAATGCATAAGCAACTTAAACTAGAAGTAGAGTTATACTTCACTTGGAACACTCTCATTCTATCTCGTGCTCTTATGTGCCCTTTACTATGTTAAAACCTTCGGGGTTCATTTACGGTCACTACCTCTTCCAAACTCTACGTTCTACTTCGAGTGCTCATTCACTAAGAGCACTCTCATTGAATTAGCTAAAAGCTAAATCCAATGAGAATTTAGCCATTGAACCATAAAATGTATCACATTGGAATATCTATATTCCAAATATTAGAAATATAGCTACAGTAACTTCTAAAGTTATTTCTAAATTTGAAATACACTGTTTATTCATCAAATCTATTTTATATTACTTGTTTCTCTCTCCTAAGGTCTCTATCGATGTCTTTCTAGTTTCTAATTTTAATCTATAATTTAATTAGAATATGATTACTAATTAATACATAATATTATGAATAGTAAAATATGATAAAATAAAATAATTTCATAATTAAAAAAATTAAAATATTTTTGAAATTGACATATTAATTTGAGTTAGTGATATATTAATTTAATAAGAATGTGATTATTAATTAATATATAATAGGTAGAATAGTAAAATATGATAAAATTAAATAAATTAATAATTAAAAAAATTAAATATTTTTAAAATTATTAGTTATTCATTACTATATAATAAATAAATGTATAATCTAACGTAGAGATTTGATGTGAATAATTAAAATTAAATTCATCTTATATTATTTTATTATTATATAATGAAAAAATAGCTATTTTAATGTGGAGATTTATTTGAATGGAATAGATAAAAGTCAAATTTCTCTTACATTCATAAAAAATGTCCTTTAACTTTAGCTAATCCAATGAGAGTACTCTAAGGTGAACCAATGATTTGCCTTAAGGTTAAGACACTAGACTTCCATCTTACTCTTCCTACTGATCACATTCTGATGCATGATTTCGACTAACGGAAATTACGCATCTCGATCCCAGACAATACACCCGTCACTACCTCCATGTACCTTAGCTCACACTAAATCCTCATTCCCATCCATACCCGCCACACAGCTCTAAGCCAACTTTGAGGCTTAAGCACCGTGTAACCATGCTTAGGACATATTACCCATTATATATGGTGAATCCATCCGGTACATGTGTCACACCAGATTACACACGTACCTTACCCCTTCATCACCTAAGATCAACATATAACACGTTGATCACATACTCATAGGCACAAATTCTATACTCCAATACCAATCTTCTCTTAACTCGGCTAACATAACTCTTCATGCTACCTGTCCCTTTTGACAGTTCATCACAACACTTAACACGACAAGACTCCATTCACAACTACACCTTAAGTCACGTCATATAGCTCGAGACTACACCGTGACTGTGTCACGTCACTTGACATCCTGCTACGCCATTTCTACACCAACTCCTAACTCATTACGAGTACGGTTCCTCGTGTACTCCTATAGTAACGACCGTCCTTGTGGTGGAACTTTTTACAAAATATTTTTAGAAAGGATGACGAGAATTACCGTCCTATTTAAAACTTTTCACTTGCATACCCAGGGTGCGAGACTCCACGGTTATAAAATGAAATGTGCTTTGGAATAAAAGAGGTTTACAGCTGAAAAACATAAATCTTGAAATAAAAAGGACTCTCGTACATTTAAAACTCGTGCCTAGACTTCCGTGCTCTTTCCCATGGGCCGTGTCCATCCTGATCATGCAGTTCCTATGGGGGAGGGACATGCATAAAAACTAAATTGAGTCGAAGACTCGTAAGCATTACTTCATATAGTTAAAATATAACAATATAGGTTTTCATTCATGCATTCGTCATTCGTACGTACTATTATGTGCATGCATACGTGCTTACGTGCATTCATTTGAAAACGTCACTGGACGAGGGTTTTTCTCTTTTAAACATGGGCATCCTTTTCGTAAAACGTTTCTCCCGTCAGTGCCTTCATTTCTTCAAGAGTTCGTGCATACGTGCTTACGTGCATTCTTTTGAAAACTTCACTGGATGGGATTTTCCCTTTTAAAAGGCTTTCCTTTCTTTAAAACGTGTCCCCCGTCAGTTCCTTCATTTCTTAAAAGTTCGTGCATTCGTGCGTTCATACATACATGCATATATCCATTCATTCTTATCACTTTCATAGGCCAGTACACACTGTTACGCCCCGTGTGTTGGGGTTAGCGGTCTTCCTTTGGACCCAGATTCCGCTCGTGGCCATGGGTTGGGAATCCCTTTCATAGTGGGTAGCACTGGGTGCACTTCTAGTACTACTTACCCGGCATTGCAATCTGCCCATTCATTGGTACCCTTTTCATTCATTCATGTGGCCGTTACGTATCGTCATATATTTCATGCTTTCATTTCTTTCTTTCTTTTCATTCATTCATTCATGTCAGCTCGAAAGAGCTGGAGCTTTCATTCAGTTCATTCTTTCCTTTAACAGTCCTTTCATGAGAAAACATTTCTTTTCATGGAAAAACATAGTTTGGGGCGTAAGCTCGAAAATCATCTTTTCCTTTTTCAGTCCGTTTCAATTCTATCCTTTCTTTAACAGTCCGTTCGTGAAAAAGTCATTCAAGAACATACATGGGCTTAAACGTCAGCTTTCATGGCATCCCATAAGCATCACCTTGAACGTCATCAATCATGGCATCCACAAGCATCACCTCGTGGCGCCCATGAGAGCGTCGGTTCGGAGGATCCCTAAAAACATCCGTTGTCATGCCTTTCATGCATTTTCATTAGTTTATGGATTTTTCTTAGAAAATACACACAATAGATACAGCGCATAGTCATCCATTCACATGCGTACAATTAATACTTTGATTGCATAAAAAGGGGCTGCCAAAGAGGGGCCATACATACTTATACCTTTGAAAACTTAGCATTTTCTTTCATAAAGCGTCTTTCATTTCTTTTCGTAAGCATCTTAAAGGAAAAGCATTTTTTGTATCTTGGAAAACTCTAGAAGAGTATGAACGTAACACTTACCTGGACTCCATGCTATTTGCATGTCATGCAGTCCATTCATGTGCTTGTCAGATGGCAACCTACATGCATACACATACCTTAGCATCATTCTCTATCTAATGCATAAGCAACTTAAACTAGAAATAGAGCTACATATCACTTAGAACACTCTCCTTCTATTCCGTGCACTTACGTGCCCTTTACTATGTTAAACCCTTCGGGGACCACTTACGGTCACCACATCTTCCAACTCAAAGTCTTGCCTCGAGTGCTCATCCACTAAAGTGAACCCATGATTCACTTTAGAATTAAGACACTAAGACATTCGTCTTACTCTTCTTACAACCACATTCCGACACATGATTCCAACCATTGGAATCACGCATCCCAATCCTAGATAATACGCCCGTCACTACCTTCATGCATCTTAGCCCACACTAAATCCTCATTCCCATCCATACAAGTCACACTGCTCTAAGCCAACTCTGAGGCTTTAGCACCGTGTAACTGTGCTAAGGACAGATTACCCATTACATATGGTGAATCCGTTCGGCATATCTGTCTAACCAGATTACACATGTACCTTACCCCTTTATCACCTAAGATCAACATATGACATGTTGATCACCTGCTTGTATAAACAAGCACCATACTCCGATATCAACCTTCTCTTAACCTGGCTAGCATGACTCTTCATGCTACTCGTCCCTTTTGACAGTTCATCCCAACACTTAACACGACAAGACTCCATTCACAACTATGCCTTATGTCACGTCATATTGCTCGAGATTGCCCCCAAGCTACACCATGACCTTGTCGCGTTATCAAACATTCTACCACGTCAACTCCTAACTCATCATGAGTACGGTTCCTCACGTACTCCTGTCACATCGTGACATCTCATCACGTTCCCGTTATGCCATTCCTACACTCTAACACTTCACCCATCATAAGCATGACTGCCAATAACCACGTCACTTCGTGATGTTGCCCAGTCATGCTTCCGCTGCGTACTCTTACACTTGTTCTGCTACTTCGCCCATCACAAGCACGACTGTCAATAGTTATGTCACTTCGTGACATTCCTCAGTCATGCTTCCGCTGCGCACTCTTATACTTGTACTGCTATTTCACGCATACTCCTAGCCATAAGTCCATCATAGTGACGCTTACGCCATAACTACTTCAGGACACTGTTCCACAGTTCCCGACACTACCCATCACGTTCCACGCCCATCAATCACACAACCATCCTTATCTCTACGACACGCCACACGGAGTGTCGCTACCTCGCGGAGTACACTCCATGTATACTCCCTTCACATATGCCACATCACCACTATGGCATACCCGCCATATTGTGCATCACTCCACCACATGGAGTATACTCATCGTGTACTCCATTCATACACACTACGCCACATCACCACTATGGCATACCCGCTATATGGTGCATCACTATACCACATGGAGTACACTGCATGTGTACTCCCTTCACAAGCACTACGCCACATCGCTACTATGGCGTACCTGCCATATGGTGCATCAATCCACCACATGGAGTGCCTTTCGCATGTACTCCCTTCATACACAACACGCCACATCACCATTATGGCTTACTCGTCATATGGTACATCACTCCACCACATAGAGTACACTCCACGTGTACTCTCTTCATATACTCCACGCTACATCACCATTATGACATATTCACCATATTGCACATCATTTCACCACATGGAGTACACTTCTCGTGTACTCCCTTCACATACACCACGCTATATCACCATCATGGCGTACCTACCATATGGTGCATCACTCCACCACATGGAGTACACTCCCCATGTACTCCATTCACATGCATTATGCCACATTACCATTATGGCATATCTGCTACATGGTGCATCACCCAGTCATACGGAGTACATTCCACATATACTCCCTTCACATACCATACCCTACACAGAGTACACTCAGCGTGTACTCTTCTCATTCCACACTACGTCAGGAGGGTATATTTTACATATATTCTCACTGTCTCACATTACGCCACACACAAAGTACACCCAGCGTGTACTATTCCCATTCCATCTGCCACGACACCAACACAACACATACTCCATAACCACACTACACGGCACAGTCCACAACACTTCACAGCACACTTCCCAATCACGCCCAATACTTCAAAGTACACTACACGGCACAACACATCTCCATCCAACACAGATATGCCCAACACTTCACTACACAGAATGCCCAACACTTCATCACACGACACCACATCACAATACCACAACTCCACAAATACTAACAGCACAGTCCACAACCTAGTCAACTAATCAATATCTAACATAATTACGAGGGATAGAGGGTTATACCTTCAACGGGATAACCCGTGCGTTGCTCGTTGATCGTCACAACCGATGATGTCGGAAGAGTCGTATGTGGTGGCTAACCCACATACATTAACTGTTTAGGCGTTTGGATAGCTAGGTGTGGTCTTGGAAGGGCTCGTGGTGGCCTTGTGATGGTGGCAATGAGCATAACACGACGAATCTATCCGTGTACAGTGGCGATCAGCCACACGCAGTGGCTGTCCATCACATGCGGTGACTAACCACCACTCAAAGTGGTGGTTTGGACCTAGGGTTGGGCTGAGGGGTTGCTAGTGGAGCTCATGGTGGCACTGGGGTGGCACCAAGGTGGCTCTTGGAGGAGGAAGGGGGAATGGCCGTGTAAGAGGGGGAGAAACCCGTGAGAGAGTGAGGGAGAGTGTGCATGTATGGGTGGTAGATCGGAGCTAATCGCGGTTTGGATAGTTTGCTGGTGGCCTAAGGAGGCTAGAGGTGGTGGTCATCTGCCATCGATGGCGGTGCAAGGCGATGGAGGGTGTGCAACCCGTACGTGTGAAGAGAGGAAGCCCGTGCGGTGGAGAAGGGCTTCTGGCCATGGGTCACGTGGAGGAGATTGGGGGAGGGAAAGGGACGTCCATGGCAGTGCTTGGTGGCCGTGGGTGCCGCGTACGGCGGTGCTAGAGGCAGCGCACGGTGAAGCCGTGCGTGGGTCTCCTCTTGCATGCTACGGGGAAGGTGGCTGCATGGGAGGAGTTGAGTTCACTGGGGAGTGGTGGCCAGTGGTAGAGGATGTTGTCATGGAGGTGGTGGCACCGGAGGAAGGCGCACGGCGGCGCTACATGCACTAAGCCCATTCGGGCTTTGCACTTCCAGCAGGGAGAAAGGGAGAGCGTGAGAGAGAGAGAGGCTGGGCTAGCTGAGCTCGCCGAAGGAAGGCGGAGATTATGGTGCCGGTGCACGGAGGCGCCAGGCTATGCATTGGATGCTTCGGCATGGGAGTGGGATGCGTACTATGTACGCCGAAGGGGAGAAAAGGAGAGAGAGAGGGCTGGGGAAAGTGAGGGGGAAAGAGAGAGGGTCTGGGTTTATAATTCAGTCCCTTCATCTGGGGATCTACGTAACGATCTAACGATGGATCTCAAACACTGATTCAAAATGCATTAACTATTAACTTAATTAAAAGCGCTTAGAGGAATTAAGGTAGAATATTATTTTAAACTAACTTTACTTTATAAAATAATATTCTTCATCATTAATAAAATGATGAAGTCTCACTTAACATATTAAAGAAAATAAAACCATTTGATCAATAAAAGCTTTTAACATAATTTAAATCTCATAATATCTTAAATAATTGAAATCATTTTAATAATAATATTAAAATGATTTATGACAATTATAATATTTTTGGAGCTCTTCAAGAATGTTATGATTGTCGTATTTAAGATAAATCATAATTCAATAACACTGGAAATACTCCTTATAAATATTTCCAACATATTTAAAACATTGGGCGTGCCCTATAAGTCACACGATATCTTTCGAAACACGTCATTAGGGTTCAACACGCATGACGTGTCTCGCAGTCGCTAGATAGAAGGTGCCGACAATTTACAAAATCTCTGCCCTTGGGATTTGCTTACGTCATAAAGAAGGAACGTACGTCAGGAAGAAGAAGCATACGTAAGAAGGAAGGAGCAGAGTATCACACCTATCACATCGTGACATCTCGTCACGATCCCTGCTACGCCATTCCTATGCTAACTCCTCACCTATCATAAGCATGACTGCTGGTAACCATGTCACTTCATGACATTCCTCAGTCATACTTCCTCAGCGCACTCTTACACTTGTTCATCTACTTCACCCATACTCCCAGCCATAAGTCAATTACGGTGACACCTGTCACCTCAGGCTATAGGCCACATCACAGCTACTTCGGGACACTGTTCCACAGTTCCCGACACTACTCACCATGCTCTACGCCCATCAACCACACAATCATCCTTATCTCTGCGACACACCACACAATGTGTCGTTGCACCTCTTAGAGTACACTCCACGTATACTCCCTTCTCACACGCTACGCTACATCACCACTATGGCGTACATGCTATATAGTGCATCACTCCATCACATTGAGTATACTTCATGTGTACTCCCTTCATACACACTACGCCACACACAGAGTACACTCAGCATGTACTTTTTCCATTCCACATGCCACGTCACCAATACAGCACATACTCCACAACCACACTACACAGCATAGTCCACAACACTTCACAGCACACTTCCCAACTATGCCCAACACTTCACAGCGCACTACATAGATATGCCCAACACTTCACTACACAGCACATCACAATACAACAAACTCCACAAATACTAACAACATAGTCCGCAACCTAATCAACTAATCAACATCTAACATAAATAACGAGGGATAGAGAGTTATACCATCGACAGGATAACCCGTGCGTTGTTCGTTGGTCGTCACAGTTGATGATGTCAGAAGGGTCGTACGTGATGGCTAACCCACGTACGATGGTTGTTTGGGAGTTTGGATAGCTAAGTGTGGTCTTGGAAGGGCTTGTGGTGGCCTTATGATGGTGGCAAGGAGCGTAGCATGGCAGATCTGGCCAGGTGCAGTGGCAGTCAGTCACGCGTAGTGACTGTCCACAATGCATAGTGGTTGCCCACCACATAAAGTGGTGGTTCGGGCTTAGGGTTAGACCAAGGGAGGTCAAGGAAGGTTGCTAGTGGAGCCGTGGAGGCTCAGTGGTGGTGGAGGGGAAACTGGCAGTGTGTGACAGGGAGAGATTCCGTGAGAGAGTGAGGGAGAGTGAGCATGCATGAGGAGTAGATCGGGGCCATGGGTGGTTGGGGTAGGTCGATGGTAGCCAGAGGAAGCTCAAGACAGTGGTTGGACACCATGGGTGGCGGTAGACAGCGGTGCACGGGGAGAACCCGTGCAAGAGAGAGGTGGACTTCGTGGGGGCAAACGGCAAGGAGATGGAGGCCGAGCTCGTTGGAGGAGGATGGCCGATGGGAGGGGAGGCTACCATGGAGGTGGTGGCACCGGAGGATGAAGCACGACGGCGCAGCAACATCAAGCCCATTCGGGTTGTGCACTGCCAAGAGAGAGGAAGAGAGAGCATGAGAGAGGGAGACCGGTGTGGGGGGACTCGCTGGAGTGAGGTGGTGCTGGTGGAAGGGGCGGTGAGGCTCACCGGCGCTAAACTGGGCAGTGGAGGAATTGGGCATGGGGAGAGCTACGTACGCTGAAGGAGAGGGAGGAGAGAGACAGAGCTGGGGAAAAGTGAGGGAGAAAGAGACAGGGGCTGGGGCTGGGGCTGGGGGTTTTATTCTAAAACCCAACGTCTAGGAATCTACGCAACGATCTAAAGACGGACCTCAAACATTGATTTAAAATGCATGAACATTAATTTAATTAAAAGCACTAAGAGGAATTAAGATAGAATATTATTTAAACTAAACTTTAGTTTATAAAATAATATTCATTCATCATTAATAAAATGATGAAATCTTATTTAACATCTTTAAAAGAATAAAACTATTTAATTTAATTAGAGTTTTAAACATAATTTAAATCCCATAATATTTTAAATAACTGGAATCATTTATATAAAATGATTCCCCACAATTATAATATTTTTGGAGCTCTTCAAAAATATTATAATTGAGTTATTTAAAATATTTCTTAGTTAAATAACGATGGGAATATTCCATTTAAAATACACATAACTTCAAAACACAAAGCTAGCTTTAGAAATCACATGGTATCTTTAAAAACACACCATCGAGGTTCGACATGCAAAACGAGGCTAGCAGTCATCAGAGAGAAGGGGCCGACTGTTGCATAATCCCATCCTTGGAATTTTCTTACGTCAGAAAGAATAAGCGTACGTAAAAAGGAATGAGCAAGGTGTTACAAAACCCCGATAGCTAATCGAGTAAAAACATAATGTAAATCTTCCCCTTATTCATTCTCGGAGCTCCGAGTGTGCACATAGGAAAGACCACCCAGAAAACCACTTTGTTTCCAAAATGGGTGCACTAGAAATAGAAAAGTTTGTACCAACCCAAACAAAGGCCATAGTTTTATACCCGTGGTAAGGTCAGAACGAAATAGAAAAAAAATAGAAATTTTTGCCAGAGGTTTTCAGAAATCACATCATATCATATCAGAGTATAGAACATCTTCAGAAAAAAACAAAATAAGATCACAAAAACATAATTTATGCACAAAATTTCAAATTCACTCTCTTTTGCAAAGTTCAGAAACAATATGTTAAAAAGAAACTCATGTCTACACCAGTCATGGCAGAAAATACTTTTTTCTTAAACAGAATCTTATGAGTAATGCAGAACAAATAACTGAGGTAGTTCAAATTTATTTTCACAACCAAGCATGTATATTTTCCAAAAAACTCAATCTTAGCTCATTTTATTTTATGCAAAGTCTAGTATAGGAACTCCGCTTACCTGGACTTCTTAGCATTTTCAGAATTTTCCTTAAAAATGCCGAACAAGTAACAATCGTCACCTATAAGATAATCAAGTAATTCTCGTAAATTTTCAATCAACCACGTATTTCGATATTTAAACCTAGAATACTAAAAGAACCTATTTTAAATCCACAAAAACTAAAATTCTCATAATTCCTAAAATATCATCATTTTCTAAAACCATCAATATCCACTTAATTCCTCTCACTATTATACTCTAAATCATTTCTAAATTGCATAATAATATTATACTAAATACAACTATGCCACAAAAATACATCTCTAGTTTAAAAAATTCTCTTAACATAATTATAACAAAACTGATTAAAAGTTAGGAAGTAAAAATTTCATTTAATAAAAATAGACTAATTAGTTTCTCTTTAAGGATTTCAAAATAAAATTTTGCACTTACTATGTACTTCTAAAATTTATATATTAAGAATGCATTATTACTAATAATATACTTCAACAAATTTACAAACACTCAGCCCACATGAATAAAACATAATCCAATCTGTTATGACTTTCAGATAAAAGGGTAGGGATGTAATTTAAAATTAAGTGAAAAGCTTGAATTTTTGGCTAGAGGCTACGTGTGGTCTTACAAAGGCTACAAAAAAGAAGAAACAAGTTTCAGTGGTTACAGTGAGGGAGGGAAAGTGCGAGATACTCACCGAGAGGCACAACCACCGTGCGACAACAGACCTGGTCGCTGGACAAAAATGCTTCCGCAGCGACCTCCTTTGTATGTGACAGTGCAGTTCTAAGAGGGAGAGAGAGATGTGAGAGAGAGATGAGAGCACCAAGAGGGAGACAGAGAGTGAGGGAAAAAGAGAACACAGGAGAAGGAAACGGAAGCTTACGGTAGTGAATGGAGATCGACCTAGTAGTGCCTCGCGATTGGGCTATGGTGCACAACGGCAAAGGGCTGGGAAGCTTCAGTCGTTGGCAGTGGAGGTGCGACATTCGACTATGTTTTGGGTGTTAAAAACAGGGGACCTGCAGTGGCTTGAACGATGGCTTAGGGCGGGGCGCGACGATGGTGGCGAGTCTGATCCGCTGGGTTGCTGCTACGGGAAGGACACTGGTTGTAGTGGCTGGGTTGTGGTTGCTTGAAGGTGTGATGTGGCTGCAGTGATAAACCGAGTGAAAATGGAGAAAAACTGAACCGGCTGAGTGCACACTGGTGTTGGTTTCTGCAAAGAGTCTGATCCACGGTTGGAAATTACGTCGGTTTGGGCCTAGGTTGTGGAGGGCTTCAGCTCACGAGAGGGATGGGGAAGGTGATGGCACTGCTATTCCTAGGTTTCCTTCATGCACAAAGGATTAAATACAGGTAAAAAGAACAAAAACAAACCCTAGAAGGATCAGAGAGTGACATGCATGCGGATGGAAATAGAGTCGTGCGGGTGAGGAAAACTGATCATAAACTGATAGGTTTTCATGGTTTAAACAAACGAGTGTGGTCTTGTTCCGCAAACTGCTGGGCCAAAAGCTCAAAATAAAATCACTACTTGATCCATAACATAAAAACAAAAAACAAAAAATAATCTAAATATCAAGCTCAATAAAAAAAAGTCTATAGTCCAACCATACAAATTCTGGGTCTGTAACATTTTCTCAAAAATTACTCGCTAAAATCCCAGTGGGTTTTTCATCCATATAAAAAAAATTTGAACACAAGTCTCGTGCTAGGCCCAGGTGTTACACTATATATAGGTCTTGTACAGTCTATGAAAAAAGTATGAGTCTCCTAGGAATTTAAATGAAGTGTCTATAAAATTTAGGTCTCGTTTATTTTCGTAAATAAGATGAGTTGAATTGAGATTAAAGTTAAAAATTGAAAAAAATATTGTTAGAAGATATTTTTTTAATATTATTTTTTTTTTAGATTTAAAAAAATTGAATTGTTTATTTTATTTTGTGTAAGAATTTAAAAAATATGTAATAATTAGATTAGATAAGATTAAATGAGTTGGTAATAGTTAGGAAAACAAAAAATGACTAATATTAATTCATGATTGGGTCGGAAAGGCCGGCTGTCAGATCTGAGACTGCTGGGATATTGCTGTTAAGTGATCTCATATTTTCATTAAAAAAAAAAAAAGCGTCCCCGTTAAGTAGTACATATAACTACTGTCCCCTCTCTTGATACATCTCAGACTGCTGGCTTACTCTCGATCATGCGTCGACGTTAAGCCTTCTTATTTATTATCGATCGTACTCGACCGGGGTTTAACAAGCTGAAACGGATGCACTCACTCCAACATGGGAAATTTCGCTATATATGAAGCAAATTATACGTCGTTGCTCGGTGAAACACTGTCGTCCATCCTCTCGAAGCGAGCACGAGAGGCTAATTCCTGAAAAGCCTCCACGATTTTCTCATTGCATGTCACAATGTCGATTAGAATTAATCCGACTGCAGCAGTTGGTATAATCTCTCGGAAATCCGCATTTTCCCAAAGGGAAGTCATGTTGAGCATGGACTTGAGTTTCTCGGCTTCAATTTTTGAGTTTGCAATATGGAAATTAACTGATGTTGACCGTCTCATTTTTTTGATCGCTGATGCTAATTCCTTCAGTGCTTTGCCAGATTCTGAGCAAATCTTTATGCATGGCTGGTGAATTTCTCTTCGGAACTCGGTGGGTGTCTGTAATAATGGCAAAAGATAGGTCACTCAAGAAATCAGACTCGAAATAGAAGAGGAAAAAAGGTCTGATATAAATGCAAGAGTCTCGATCAATTGCAGAAAAGTCTTAGGAAATGAATATATCTGACTCACAGCTTGGATCTCAAAGTACTTGGTATAGCTGTTGAGGTCTTCAATTTTGTAGGCACACTGCCGAGTCAAGGTTCCAACTTGAAGGTAACGATTCCAAGGATGACGGAACCCAAAACGATAGTGCCAAAATTCCCATCTCGCTAAATTGGCCTGAAAATCCAAAAATAGCAATGATACAAACTCGGAAAGATTGAATCAATTAGTGGAAATTAATTCAAGTAACACCTCCTTTCTTTTTTTGTTTTTCTTTGCTGGAGACATCATGAGGTTGACAACGTTTTTATACCCGTACGTACCATAGTTTCTTCCTTGCCTTTAGAAGTCAGAACGCTTTTATACCCGTGAAGAAATGATTTATCATCATCCGTGGAATGCCCTTCCTCTGACAATCTGAAGTATTCCCTACCAAATCCTGTAACTTTGAATCGGTCAAAAATTGATGCTAACAATAAAACAAGGCACAAGCTGGCATATTCATAACACGAAGAGAAAACAAAAAAGAAGTAAATATATATATATATATATATATGACATGTAAAGTTTGTTTGGTTGTAGTATGGAAGAATACCTTCTAAGAAATTCCCAAGCTTTTCCAAATTGTTAGCTATTTGGTTCTGCAGATTCTCTCCAATCCAGACAGGGCATACACAGATGCATACCATGATAGCAATAAAGCTACCAATGATGATTTTGTATAGCCTCTGGCAGGCCATATCTAGAACCTCATCATCTTGGTAACTCGATACAGATACCAAGCAGAAAGTCAATATGAATATCATCAGTCCATAATCGTATCTTGCCTTCAGTGCAGGGAAGAATCTCATAAATGTTACCGTTGCAGCTGTATGCATATCACATGTCTCAACAATGAAATTAACGTGTTTGGGTGATTGTGAAGTAAATATTAAGTAGTAGAGTAATATTATATTAATACAACATGATGGACTATGTATTTACCTATTATAAAGACTAAGATTCCAAGTACTACGGGTTGTCCCGTCCCATCGAAGAGAGTTGCCACCTGATCAACTCCGACAGCTAGCGCACCACCGGACAACGTAGCCAGCATCCTGTTTAGGCCTTTTCCCAATGTTGCTCCTAAAAATGATGGGAAAGAAATGTTCAGCATCAGAATTTCATGTCTCCAATTCATGATTTTGTGTGCAATAATTAGTTTCTCTTAGTTTTTAAATTCATATAAATGCGACAAGAATTCTGGTAGATATATATATAACTCTCATGCTTACCAACTGAAAACTCGAAGACTAGAACGACGGTTAAAACCGCCCATATTCCATTTTCACCAAAACGGTCGAAGAGCGGTCGGACATAATAGAACAAGGAAACCAACGTGATAGCCACTCCTACTTTGAGTGAATGGACTATTCTTCGGGGATCATCTTGTCCAAGTTTCTTCATCTTATTTGCAAACTCAACAGCCATAGCCCATAACTTTACAGGCAAGGCCTTGAGCCATTCCCATGCACGAGTGAAAGGTCCAACATTTTCAAAATTTGTAGAAGCAATATCCATTGCTCTGGGTTCTGACTGTGCTTGGGGAGGGAGGGACCTCTCCCATTTATAAGCGAGAAACGCTGCTTGTGACTATACAACATGTCACAAATTTCATAGACATGACCGCCCACAAGAACAAAGGAGGGTGGAGCTCATGATCAATCTGGTGGCTGTTGATTCTGACTGGGCATAGGGGGGAGTACTTGACCCAGCTGACCTTGAGCCATTTTGTTTCAAATAGGTCCAACCAATGACATGATCACACATACCAACTTTTATTTTCTTCAAATGTGAAGGTTAATTATTTGTGTATTCCAGAATATGCTATCAAATCTAAATTTGTGAACTGTATTTTTAAGAAAAAGTTGACTTGTTTATTATATTTATATTAAAATTAAAAAAAATTATAATGATGAATTAAAATGAATTAATGATCCAAATGTACCGTTTGCTCAGCACCATCAGCTGGTATATTTGTGAGAGCCAACAATTGGTTTCTAAAGGTCAAGACGTTTAAATCGTGTTGGGTGTGAAACCCTGCAATAAAAACATACAGCCAAGTCATGACCTCCATGCATGCGTGCAACCTGGCCAGCCTGTCACATGATGATCTGTGTCGTCTCTTTCTCCCGTGGTACTCGATGACTTTGTTCTATATATCCTTCAACATTTGATAGTTATTTTGACTTTTGCAACTTCACACATAATTTCTGTCTTGTTTTAGTGGTCGAATGTTGAACTTTGCGGCCAGTACCATCCCCTCCAATAAAATCTAATTATTCTTTCTTTCTTTTTTATTTTTTTTTGTAGTTTTTTTTTTTAATTTTTCCGATGATTTTCTCTTCAGTACTAAAATATTAATTTATAACCTTCTAGTACTGTAAGACTATCAACCATATATGATATATGCATGAAGATTCATTTTAAGTCTCGTTTGGATTAAAAAAATATAATAAATAATTTAATTTTTTTATATTTCAATTTAATTTTTTTTAAATTTTAAAATAATAATAATATTAAAAAATAATATTCTAATAATATTCTTTTTAACTTTTATTTTTTATCTAGAATTAATCTCATTTCTAAATCCCTGAATTGCCCAACTCTTTTTTTTTTTTTCTTTTGATAGAAAAACAACTTCATCATTAAAATTGAAAGATTACAGACATTTATCAAACCATAAGGTTTGAGAAAGGAAATCTGGAATACTATCCCACCACATTTCAAGATCATCAACTTTCCAAGCATGCTGAGCAAGCTCATGAGCCGCCCTATTACCCTCCCTAAAAAAATGTTTAAAAGAAATGCTTTCAAAACAATTACACAGTCTTTTAATTTCAGAAAATAAGTTGCCAAGCAAAGAATTCAGCATATCCTCCTTCTGCAAAGACTGAATCATCAACAAACAGTCTGATTCAATTTCAATATGCGCGATGCGCATAGAAGAACAGAACTGCAACCCTCTGAAAACAGCTAACAGTTCAACTCTAACTAATGCATGAGGTGGTATTAAAAATACTACTGAATGGTACGTACTTCATACTTTAAATTAAAGCCAAACCGACTTCCTAAATATTATAATATTTTGAGTATGTGATTTTTTAAAAAAAATATAAAAATAGTTTAAAAAATGATAAAAAATAAAAATAAAAAAAAATAAAAGAAAAATATTTTGAATTTTTGAGTGTTCGGAAATTCTAATTCTACGTGGAAGTAGCAACGTCCTACTTTAAATTAAGGCCTAACCGACTTCCTAAATATTATAATATTTTGATCTATTTGTGGGTCAAGTACTCCAAATGATAAGCACTTATGGACGCGCGTACGGGTCTTATGGAGCCAATCTCGCATGATGGGATGGTAAATGTGTACGAAGATTAAAAAGGTCGCGAGTTTTCTTCTTTTTCAGGGAGACATAAGTAGAATTATTGGGCACAGATGGCCGGCAGGTCAATTGACCATTTTTTACTTTGCGCTTTCATTTATGTTGCATTTGATTCTCTGATTCTTAAATTTAACTAAGTTCAATTTAATTTTAAATTAAATTTAATATTTAAATATTTAATTTAAAATTATTAAACTCATTTTAATTTAAAATTTTTTTACACGTGAGATTCACAATTTTTTTTTAATTTAAAACATCATTATACATAAAATTTGTAATATTTTTCAATTTCTTATACATAACTCTCTCTACTATTCAATTCACTACTATTTATAAAAAATTCAATTCAATTAAATTCATCTTAATATCTAAACACAATCTAATTATTTGAATTTATTGACAAGCATCGGCAGTACTAGCTAGACGTTGCTATAGGACGAAAATGGAAACGAGGTCCAATTTGGATATTTTTTGGAAGTGTTTGAAATCTTCATGAGGCCTGTACTTAATTGGCAAGGCATGAAATATTTAAGATGGAAGTTAAGAATTCGATGTATGCGTATGTATACAAAATATTAAAAAATTATATTAAATTATTAATATTTTATTCCACTTTTAACATAACTGAAGGTAATTAAGCAATCTTTTCACTTTTTCGTTAGACATTCATCATGTTCTAATTTCTTAGATATTGCATCTGATGGTCTTTAATTATAAACATAATGTGGATGCTCAGCATTTAGTACTGGGGACTAGATTATGTTAGACCTGTTGCATTATTGCAGCTGAAATATTAGACAGTCACATAGGTTTTGAGCAACGACATTTTTCTTTTTATGAGAATTAATATGAGATCAAGTGATAATTTTCCGCCTGCATGCATACGTTGACCGTCATCGTTTCTTGTGTCGAGTTTATAGTACGGTATTGAAAAGTGATTAACGTACTCCATGTCCTTGCATTCGAAAGGAGAAACTGTCTCTATATATCTGGCGTGCCAACCGCCATCAGTCTAAACTTTAATAGTCGGGTTTCAAATACGTTGATTTCAGATCAAATGAATTTCTAGAATTTGTAGTCACCTCCCTTGAAGGCCGCCTATATATATATATTATAAGGAAATAATATATATAGGCAGAAGAAGAAAGAAAGCTTTGATTTTTCCTAAAATGAATTAAAACCAAATTAATTGACAAAACAATGACTATTCTGAAAAGATTGAAACATGCATATATTGCACGGACGTCAGCTATACATGAAGAAACATGTGATTCTTCCCCACACCAGTTGGCGGAGACCAGAAAATTGTGTTTTGATGTTTGCTAGCTTCTCGTTATTAGTCAATATGTGGGTGCTAGACATATTTCTGACAGTATCCATGGTTTTTCCCTTATTCAGAACAATATGAGAAGAAACAATTTCCTCATAGAATGAGAAAGACTAGTGTTAGAATTTATTTAATCAAAACAATATACAATGCCCACAACAATAATAAATACGATTTTTAATTAATGACCATGTCATTAAGAAAAATAATAATGATTGGTTTTGTATAATTATAAGATTATAATATTAATGAAGAAAGATATCCCGGTTGGAACTTTTTTTTCCTAAGCACGCATACTATAAATATATAAAATAATTACAGGATACAAGAAATAACAGGGTGGGAGGCCGCGACATTCATCTCAAACCAGCTAGTACAACACAGAAAATGGAAACAAAAAGGGACCTGAGGCCAATGACTTGACCCCAAGGGAAAGCCTCTTGAAGCAGTTTTGATACAGTCTAATAAATGAACTATTATACGACGGCTGGAAGTCGTAGTGAATGGATCTATGCTCATGTCGCTGATTTGGACTGACTGAATGAGACTTTCATTACTTTTTTTTTAGGATCTTTGGTTAGGATGAGCGATAACATAGGAAGATAGCAAATGGAAGAAGCGTAGAATCGTTAGTGGGCGACTGCCAGGAATTGTGGAAGCGCGTGGAGACCATGAGCCACAGTAGAAGAGTGGAGGTTGGTTGGATCTAAGAGATCCAAAGCCGCTGACCCCAAAAATGGCACGCATGGCAGCAATAGACTCTCCCTAGTGCGACGGTGCTTGAGATCCACGCACTACATTTTTCAATGGTTGCTTCTGCGGTCTAAAGGATCGACAGTCAGGATTCTTGCGATGCGGAGAGTTGCGGTCATGAGTGGCCAAAAAATAGTAGATCGGCACTTTTCTGTGCTACAGTCAAAAGACGAAGGAAAACCCAGAAAAAATGTAGTAGAATAGTGTCGGGACTATATAGACAAGAGGAGAATGTAAGCCATAAAATTTATGGGCAGAGAGCATTTACGCTAAAGAGAGAAACGAAGAAACAGTAACCCATAAAATTATCCTGGTTGAGCTTGATTAATAAAAGAGTCCCTCTTTCAAGATGTGTGAATGTTACGTTTTTACCATCTGATCTCTATTTTTGACTTAGTGATTCTATACGTTAACAAAAAAAGAAAAAACTAATCCACACAATGTAAGTTTTACATTCTAAAATCACAAACTTTACCCTAAATTTTATTGCTAGACCATTTTTTACCGGCTTCAACCACCATCGATCAACTGTCTCTCAAGGTGGTGGCTGAAAAATTACTTTCACATAGGATGACAGCCAATCATGCACCCCACTCTTGTTGTGAAAACCGCTGGCATTGCTGGAAAACCAATGACGGTTGTCCGAATCCAGCTCATTCTAGAACAAATCCTTCTGATTCCGGCATGGTTGTGACAGGTTTAGGCATGGATCGATTGGTTCCAACACGAATTCAAACGGTTCCAACATAAATTCGACTTCTTTCAACCACTATAATATGCTTCGCCAGTACTCCACTGGGTGCTTTTGCAATTATAAGGGTGGTGCGCGCTAATTGCCACTTATGGGTGAGTGAGTACATCGAATTTAAATGCGTTTCATAAATTTTGTTATAATCTTATAATATGATCAAATGAGTACAAAATATTGAGGTGCCAAGTTCTAATTCATGAAGGGTGTAAACAGGGCATCACACCGCATTCTATTTTAAGATTTCCCGGCCCCTTGATATAATGGTAGCAGGTTGCATGATCGTTACTGTAGTTCCCCAGCCTTGAAATACGACGACTTTAGTTAAAAAGAATTGTCAAACGACTACTTAACCATTACGCTTTATTTATTTGCACCAGAGTAAAAGCCAAACCAACCAGAGTGGCACTAGAGCCACCGGCTGGGAGCTCGTTAATGGTTTTGTGATTTTTTTATTTTATTTTGTATTTTCTTTTATGTATTTTTTTAATACATTTAAATATTTTTTAAAAAATAAAAAAATTTATAATATTATTAAAAAATACTTATTTAATCATTAAGTACAAAAAAAAAACAGCAATAAAAATTATTAGTAAAACTCATTGGCAAGAACAAACATGATTTCTTGGTAGGTTCAATTACGTCAATTAAATCATTTCTTTGTCCGTACGAGTGACATGACAGTGATGATCAGAATCAAATCATAATATAAAAAATAAAAATAATTTAAACACAATAATTTTTATAACACTTTCCATAATTATGTTTTAAATAATGAGTATTTTTATAAAACATCTTATAAAAAGTAATATCATTTTATAAAATATTCTCATTTTATAATATTTTTATATAATATGCTGTGTATATCATTACTCAAAGATCGAACAAGTGATAGTGAAATATACATATGGATGATTAATTACTAAGCTTCGTTTGGAATCACAATTCCTCTCAACTCATCATTACAATTTTTTCAAATTTCAACACAAAATATAATAAACAATTCAACTTTTTCAAATTTCAAAATAATAATAATAATAATAAATAATATTCTAACAATATTTTATTATCTCAACTCAACTCACTTCAACATACAAACTCAACCTAAGATATGAATATTTGAGAACTATAAATTTTGTAGCGTTAAAATTCTGAGTGGACGTTATAATATATAAAAAAAAGTTCAAATAAAAATACTGAGTGAACATAAATTAATAGAATATTAAGACTAGTAGTACGGCATATCAAGCAAATATAATTGTTTTCCAGGTCAATGGGCATTCATTGGTAAAATATTGAACTTTAATTGTTGAAATATTTGGACAATAACTACTTCATGAGGGCCGTAAGAAATTATTAATGGTCATGACCTCAAACATGATTTTAAGTCGGACGCTGCATGTGCACATAATCCCTGTTTCACGAGATTTCAAAAAGCTATGTTTGAAATAAAGTATGAAATCGATTTGTTTATTCCTGTTAGATGGAGGGGACGCCCACGTGGGGCTGACCCCCTCCTGAAGTTGCTATGTGTTACTTGTAACACATGTAACGGATGTGTTATTGCCTTTTAAATATCAAAATTGAAGGCTGGCCTTTAAGGCCAGCCGTGTATAGGAGGACTACCTCCTCAATTATGTTTTGACACTATCTGTGATAGGTCCCTTGATAATGCCAAATATGATACTCAAGAATTGTCCTCTTCAGGTGAGAATGAACCACCTTTACTGGGATAATTTTTCTGCTGCCTTCATTGATAACTTTCGGCTGCTTAAATAGCAGACCAAGCTTACACACTGAAACAGAACACTAAAACAGATCTTGCGGAAACAGAGGAACAACCTAAGCCACTACCAGTAGCCGACGCCTAATAAAAGGGAAATGACTCACGTATTTAACTGAATAAAATGCACCAGCAATTAATCATAAAACAGAAGATAAAACAGAAGATAACATAGAGCCGAAATATCTCAAACTGCTATGACCCAGTCCATGCACGTATGCACGTCGTTTCTACGCATTACGTCCCGCGTCGCACGCTACGTCTCGCGCATTACGTCCCGCGCACTTCGTCCCGCGCATTACGTCCCGCGCTACGCGCACTACTTCCGCTTGCGTCGATTTTGTTCGTCTAACCTCCTCCCAAATATTTGGGATTTGGTTTGAGTCCTCTAGCTGAACGCCGTGGTGTATCAATACTTCCCCCACTGGGTGGACGCTTGTCCGCAAGGTCCACATTCGGAAATTGCTCCATCAAGGATTGAGCCCTCTCCCACGTGGCTTCTTCAGCTGGCAAGTTTTTCCATTGAACCAAGTGTTCTTCTTCAAACTTGTTGCCTTGTTTGACCCAGCGGGTATCCAGGATGCGTTGCGGCTCAAGTATGATCGTTCCTTCATCATCTATAGGCGGTAACTCTGTAGAAGGGGTGTATGTTCGCCTAGAAATTTCTTTAAGAGGGAAATGTGAAAAACTGGATGAATGCGGGCCTCGGTTGGCAACTGCAGCTTGTAAGCAACGGCCCCTATTTTTTGTAGCACCCGATACGGCCCATAAAACTTACTGGCAAGCTTTTGGTGGGCACGTTTAAAAACTGTCTGTTGTCGATAGGGATGCAGCTTCAAGAATACCATGTCACCGACTTCAAAAGTGACATCCCTCCTCTTAAGATCAGCGGTTTGTTTCATACGATTGATGGAGGTTTGTAGATGAGTTTTGAGTTGCTTTAATAACTCATCTCTATTTTTCAGCTGCTCATCAATTTTGTGGACGGAAGAGTGACCAGTAGGATAAAGTGGAATGGTGGGAGGTGGTCGTCCGTATAAAGCTTGAAACGGCGTCATCCCGGTTGAGGCATGATACGTTGTTTTATACCATAACTCAGCCCAAGGTAGATAGGCACTCCATTTGCGCGGCCATTGATGCACAAAGCACCTAAGATATTGCTCTACACAGCGGTTAACGACTTCCGTTTGTCCGTCGGTTTGCGGATGATAAGTGGAGCTAAGCTGTAATTTTGTGCCTGACATGTGAAAAAATTCCTGCCAAAACCTGCTAATGAAAACTGGGTCACAATCACTAATGATCGATTTTGGCAAGCCATGCAGCTTGATAACTCCTTCCACAAATTTTTCAGCCACACCTTTAGCCGTAAATGGATGAGCTAAAGGTAGGAAGTGTGCAGCTTTGCTTAACCTGTCCACTACCACCAGTATAGTATCTTTGCCGTTGGACTTGGGTAATCCTTCAATGAAGTCAAGAGTGATATCATCCCAAACTTGGCAAGGAATGGGCAACGGTTGGAGAAGTCCCGCAGGTGAGAGTGTCTCGGTTTTCATCCTCTGGCATACTTCACAGTGCTTAACATATTCGGTTACAGCTTGATACATTTTCGGCCAGTAAAATTGATTTGCCAAGCGTTTGAAAGTCCGCAATACGCCTGAATGCCCTCCGATCTTTGTGTCATGAGCCTCGTGTAGCAACTGCTTCCGTAATTCTCCTTGGGAAGGAATGAGTACCCTGTTTTTGAAGAAAAGTAACCCCTGGCGTTATGTATAGGGCCCTTCGTTTTGATTCTGGGTCACTTGCGTGATTGCCTGGATGTATGGGTCTCCTTTGTACGCCTTCCGAATTTCATCCCATATAGTTACGGTGGGTAAATGGATGTGGTTGAGGACTGGACTGTTGGGCTTGCGTGAAAGGGCGTCCGCAGCAGAATTTTCACGACCTGGTCGATAGGTGATTTCATACTCGTAGCCTAGCAATTTGGCTACCCATTTTTGCTGCTCTGGTGTTGCCAAACGTTGTTCCAGAAAATACTTTAAGCTGCGTTGGTCGGTTTGGATGAAGAATTTCCTCCCCAATAAATATGGTCGCCATGTGCGTATCGCCTCCACAATAGCAAGCATTTCTTTGGCGTAGGTGGACCATGATTTTTTTGTAACTCCCAGTGCACGGCTCATGAAGGCAATGGGTTTGCCTTGTTGCGTTAAGACTGCGCCTATTCCTTCCCCGGCCGCGTCCGTTTCTATAGTGAAGGGCTCATTAAAATTTGGCATGGCCAAAACAGGGGTGGTAGTCATCGCACGTTTAAGATTGACGAAGGCTCCTTCGGCTTCCTCGCTCCATACATACTGCCCTTTCTTGAGGAGGTTGGTGAGGGGTCGAGCGATGATGCCATAGCTTCGAACAAATTTTCTGTAATATCCTGTCAAGCCTAAAAATCCACGCAATTCAGAAATATTAGTTGGTGTAGGCCATGCTACCATGGCAGCAATTTTCTGATTATCGACCTTCACTCCTTGAGGCGTAACAATGTATCCCAAATACTCTAGCTCCTGTTGGCCGAATACACATTTGCTGGCCTTAGCAAAAAATTGTTGTTGCCTCAAAATCTCCAAGGATTGTTTTACATGTGTCACATGCTTTTCCCAAGTAGAGCTATATATGAGAATATCATCGAAGAAGACTAAAATAAACTTTCGAAGATAAGGTCGAAATATAGAGTTCATAATGGCTTGGAACATAGAGGGTGCATTACATAGACCAAACAGCATTACTAAATATTCATAATGACCGTTGTGAGTACGAAATGTAGTTTTGAGAATGTCGGGAGGATTTACTCTTACTTGGTGATATCCGGCCCTTAGGTCGAGCTTGGTAAAGTATGAAGCGCCATGTAATTCGTCTAACATGTCGTCTACCGTCGGAATGGGAAATCGATCCTTAATGGTGGCGGTATTGAGTGCGCAGTAGTCCGTGCAAAATCGCCAACTACCATCTTTTTTCTTGACCAATAATACGGGGGACGAGAACGGACTGGTACTTGGACGAATAAGGCCGGAATTCAGCATCTCCTGCACTTGTTTTTCGATTTCCTCCTTCTGAAAATGTGCATATCGATACGGTCTTACATTGATTGGCTCGGTCCCTTCCTTGAGCGTAATGCAATGCTCAACCTCTCGCACTGGTGGCAGACTTGACGGCTCATGGAATACGTCCTCATAGTCTTTAAGGATCCTCTGCATTTCTCGTTGCTTAACATCAACTGGCGCAGCAGGTGAGGCTTTGCTCAAAGTTGGCTGAATGTATATCGCAAATAGAGCATGGCCTTGGCGGAGCTCTTTCGATATTTCAGTCGGTGTTGCCTCCTGGATTGCTCGCACGTCTACACCTTGCAATCTGCGGTCTTGGTTTTGCCAAGTAAAGTCCATGGTCAATTTCCTCCAATCACAGACCACTGATCCGAGCATTTCAAGCCATTGCACACCAAGTACAAGATCTAAACCTGTTAATGGCAGAGAAAAAAGGGTGAGATAAAACTCGGTACCCTGCAGCTCCACTCGTACCTGATCATAACGCCCTTGACATTTTAATTTTTCTCCATTGGCCACCCGGACAGAAAATTCTTCCGTGGGTATTACTGGTAATTTGAGCATGTTCGCCAAACGCTCACTGATGAAGTTGTGCGTCGAGCCACTGTCCACCAGAACCACCACTTCGTGAGGACCCATCCTCGCTGTTATGCGCATGGTTTTGGGACCCGACCAACCTGTTAAAGCATGCAACGTGATCTCGGGTTCTTGTTCAGGTTCTTGTACTTCCCCTGTTTCTCCACCTTGGTCTTCCTCCAATGTTTGATGATCGGTAATATCTTCGCATATGACATTATCCGTATGCCCCTCCAAGAGCAGTAACTGTGGTTTTTGACATTTATGCCCAGCGGTGAAGCGTTGATTGCAATTGAAACAGAGACCTTGAGTTCTTCTCTTTTGCATTTCTTCCCATGTTAAACGTCGGATTGGAGTTGCAGGATTAGCAGGGGCTATACGCATGGTTGGTGGAAAGACTGGCGGAGCTCTTGTGAGTGGTGATCGCACAAACCGTTGCTGGCGTGCAAGCTGTTCGTCCCGCATTCGTGCTAAATTAATGGCCTCCTTGAGGGATTGCGGCTTAAACATCCTTATCCCATCAGAAATCTCCGCCTTCAAGCCCCCCATGAATGTCCCTATTAAAGCTTTTTGCGTCCATCCACGTACCTTATTGCCTAGCTTCTCAAACTCCCGTTGATAGTCTCGCAATGTTCCCGTTTGCCTGATCCGTGAGAGAGCTTCATCAAAGTCTTCGCATCCCGACGGCCCGAAGCGAGCCCATAATTCCTCTTCGAATTTTTCCCAAGATATCACATTTCCTTCTTCACGTAACGTCCTACGAAGCCACTGCCACCATTGGTTGGCTTCCCCTTCAAGGTGGTACGCAGCCATGGGAACTTTTTGGTTCTCAGCCGTATTCTGATATTCAAAAAATTGTTCCACCCGATTGAACCACTCCGTTGGATCGTCTCCAGAGAAGCGTGGAAATTCTAACTTGGCAGATTTGGACGAGACGATCATCCGTCCGCCATCTGGGTTTTCGTGGTGGTGATTGCCCGGGTTAGTGAGCAATACATTGGAAAGTCGATTGAGGGTTTCCTCCATTCTCTGTAAACCCTCTTGCACAGCGCCCAATCCATACTCCAAGTGCTCAATACGCTCCTTGTTGGTTCCCATGCTTAACCTGGCTCTGAGGCCAATGATAGGTCCCTTGATAATGCCAAATATGATACTCAAGAATTGTCCTCTTCGGGTGAGGATGAACCACCTTTACTGGAATAATTTTTCTGCCCCTTCATTGATAACTTTTGGCTGCTTAAATAGCAGACCAAGCTTACACACTGAAACAGAACACTAAAACAGATCTTGCGGAAACAGAGGAACAACCTAAGCCACTACCAGTAGCCGACGCCTAATAAAAGGGAAATGACTCACGTATTTAATTGAATAAAATGCAGCAGCAATTAATCATAAAACAGAAGATAACATAGAGCCGAAATATCTCTAACGGCTATGACCCAGTCCATGCATGTATGCACGTCGTTTCTGCGCATTACGTCCCGCGTCGAACGCTACGTCTCGCGCATTAAAGTCCTGCACACTTCGTCCCGCTACGTCCAGCGCATTACGTCCTGCGCTACGCGCACTACTTCCGCTTGCGTCGATTTTGTTCGTCTAACCTCCTCCCAAATATTTGGGATTTGGTTTGAGTCCTCTAGCTGAACGCCGTGGTGTATCAATCTGATATACAAAAAAGTTCTCTCTTGATAAAATATTTAGGCTGTAGATTTGTTAAGTATTACTCTAATTTCATACTACATAGTACACTTCGCCACTAAGAGGAAACGCTTGAGATTTATCAATCTGGAAAAACTTAAAGAGCAATTTTATAAACTGAGCTTGAGGTACTTTTCCGCTGTGCTTTCTAACAATTCCTTTCAAACCAAAACACATGGTCTAAAAAATGGCGTTGTCATTATGATATAGACAAAATAATTTGTACAATTAATTTCAAAGTATTGCATCTGGGATCTACATGCAAAATCGATTTTTTAATATTGGCCGGGTCCACTATTTTCAATTGAGAGTGCACAAAATTTACACACCCTAAGACTGTATCTAATATTACATATATATGCAGCGCACATAGAATATTTGAACAATCCAATGTATTCTTATTTCAATCCTTTTGATGAACTTCGTAAAAATATTCTCTATTTGTCTAAATTCCTAAGTTACCATATCACGTGTTAGGCATATAATTCCATATTGAAAAAGACAAGTAAATGTCAAGTCCAACATGTAATGCTGCATGTGAAGATTCCACTACTTGAGGGCCGTAAGAAATTATTAAAGGTCATGACCACTCGGCGATCAATTAATGAATATGAAAGCTACTTTCAAATTTCAAACTCAAGATTTTGAAGTTCTTCACCTTGAGTTTGAAGGGGATGATATTAATTTGATTTGATATTATCTTGATTTGTTTTTGATAATGTTTAAGATATTTATCTTATATTTTCTTAATGTAATTTTCCTATAAATAAGGATGTATGTCTTATATTCAGTAATAATTAAGAAAGTAAAGATTTAACCCTCAAAGTCTCTTTCCCTCTTTCTCCATTTTCTCTTATATTATATTTTATTTTCTATCAATTGACAAACGAAAGATCAAAATTAACCTTCTTGTATGAGAAATATATAGACTGGATGCAAATATTGCTGCTCACATTTTAGCAAAGAATTCTTTAGACTTTTCGGAGGATACAGTTGATATGGAGGACTATCATCCTTGTATTCATTCCTTCGTTCGATGAAGCCTATCAATAAGATTTTGATTTTTTACTTAAAAAAAATACATAGATGGCTTAATCCAATTTGAAGGAACACTGCAAGCCAAAACCTGAAGGGGCGACTAATTTTTGGACGTAACAGATCATAACTTACTGTAGCCACCTTTTTTTAGTGGCGGCTGAGAAATTCATCATCAAACATATATTTTGCGGCGACAATAAATGTTCAAACGTTTACCACATCATTGAAAAAGAAAGAAAAATGCTTTAGTTTAGAATAAATAAATAACAATATAGAGAAATGATATATTGTCTAATTTTATAATTTTAATTTTTGAAAAAATTTCGATTAATATGGGAAGACGTACAATAATGCCTCAACGATAAATTCTTAATTAATGTGTCAAAAAAACTCTTAATTAAGAACATACAAATAAATTCGTGAAGACACACAAAAATTAAGATTATTCTAATAGCTAGTTAATCAATAAAACTTAAAAGATTGAGATTGAAAAATTAAAAAAATTGTAATGATTAATTTAAAAAAATTATAATGATTAGTTTGAAATGTTTTTTTATTTTAATAATATTTAAAAATAAAATGAGATAGAATAATATAAAATAATATGTGATAGGAGGAGATGATAAGGACCTCCAATTGTTGATTTGAAGGAGAAAACAGCTATTTCGGGATAACAAAATATAGCGCAGCAAGAAAAGTAGGTGAATACAACGTTCACATAAAAAACAACTTTTAAATAGGGTCTTAATCATATGCGAATCCGATATCCATAGTTAAAGTAACTGTCAAAATATCTAGCATATGCACAATATTGCATCAATAGGTTCATAAAACATTTTTTTTAAGATTTGAAAAGGCAAAACTACTAAGGTAGGGAACAAAAAAACTAAGGGCTGGTTTCGTTACCTAAAATTAAATTATCTTATTTCATCTCATTTTATATAATCATTATAATTTTTTTAAACTCTCAAATAAAATATAATAAATAATTTAATTTTTTTAAATTTTAAAATAAAAATAATATTAAAATATTATTATATTAATATCTTATTCGACTTTCAACAAAATATCTTATTTAAACTCCATAATCAAAGAAGTTGGATAAGAAATACCCAAACACACAATGAATTTATCTCATAATCGGACTAAATGCCTATGGTCAGCTCCATCCAGGCGGTGTCAAATCACACTAACCTTTGGATTCGAAGATGACTTAAGATGATTTGAGATGAGCTGAGATGGATTGTGAATAGTAATGAGATGAGTTGTGAATAGTAGTGAGATTTATGAGTTAAAGTTGTTGAATAGTAGTGAGATGAGTTGAGATGAGCTGAGATGAGTTGAGATGAGCTGAAATCACTTACGAATCCAAACGAGTTATCAAACTCACCTCAACTCATCTCAACTCATTATTACAATGTTTTCAAATTTCAACACAAAATATAATAAATAATTCAATTTTTTCAAATCTCAAAATAATAATAATATTAAAAAATAATATTTTAACAATATTTTATCATCTCAACTCAACTCAACTCAACTCAACTCAATTTAACATCCAAACGTAACTAACTAGAAGATTGCGGGTTGTGCGCAACACCAGGGTAGGGTAACATGTCATCCGCAAGCATCCAAACGTCTATGTTTTATGTCCAGAGATCCAGGTAAATTTATACCTATAAATAGAGAGCTTGAGTCTAGTTCATTTTAAGCTGGTACTTCTCTCTCTCTCTCTCCCCTCACAGAATTTTACCCAAGTGGTCTTGAAGTGGACATCCAAACCTTAGAAATGGACCAGCATTTTGTTTTGGGCCATGACCATAATTTACACAAGAGAAATGATAGTTACAATCGTGAGTGCACAAACGTCATGCGATCACTTTGAAAAATATGAATAAATACGGAACTCACATGAAAAAAAATAATTTTTTAATAGTGGACTTCACTCTTTTTCAAAGTGACTGCGCAGTGCTTATGCACTCTACGACTACATATAGCATTAGTTTTTACACAAACCCTCATTCAAATTAATTGGACAGTATTATATTAACCTTTTAAGTCCATTTTTTAGGAAGCCCATTCATTCTATAGGTCCAGTTTTTATGATGTTATCCTTATTTTTTTTATATATAAACGATTTATTAGCGGCATTCTGAATGATTGATCGACCAGGTTAATTTACACCAAAAATGCCAGTCATCTCCATTTTGGGTAAGCACAATATCCTCCTTTTCAAAATAGTAAGAGCCTTCTGATGGTACACCTTGTCTCATCCCTCTCTCTCTCTCTTTTCGTCCTCTTCTATTTAAGTTAAGCTCCAATACCGTGCAAAACTCACTATCTTTTGTAACTAATGTTAATTATGTAAGCATGTTGTTTAATTATATAGGACACTCTAATTAATTATGCAACATTGTTATGACATGCTATGTTATTATGCCCATTATTTTTTATTTATTTTAGTCATGTCATTAACATGTATTATTTGATCTATGAATTTCATATTCCACATAACACGCCACAAAATCATGAATTAAAAAATGTGGTCTACCTAGTATGATATGATACATGTTAGTGGTTGCCCTTGTGGCCATAGGTTGTGGGATTAACCTTGCACTCAAGGGTCAATGTGTGTTGGCCATAAACAATGTGGAAGACTAGTGGCTACGATATGCATGAATATGTTAATAGTTATCATATTGAATGTGTTAGTTGTAAGTTCTCTTGCATATGCTACATGTTAGTTGATTTTATCACATGTTTCTTCGCGCATTTATTTCTAAAAAAACCAAGTTAAACTAAAGCTTATTGTATGATGTATTGCTTATAAAGTATTCAATTCATTGTTTTATATGTTTTTATGTTTTAACATGTAGGTGAGAAGAATCATCAAGATGGGGTAGCAATAGACTTAGGGAAGGTCTGGATAGTGAGTTGAAATGAGATGAAAATTGAAAGTTGAATAAAATATTATTAAAATATTAATTTTATTTTAAGATTTGAAAAAGTTGAATTGTTTATTATATTTTGTGTGTGAATTTAGAAAAGTTATAATGATTAGATGAGATGAGTTGAGAGGCTTCTTGTATCTAAACAAGATGGAAGAACCTAGCATTAATGAAATATGCATCACCGAGATTCGTTATATCGGATTTTATGTTAGCATATTTATCTAATTTATTCATTCCCCTTTCAAGAACACTAATTATGTTTGTAAATTGAATGACTTTACATTAGGTCTCTTTCTTGGTGTGAGTTACATATGTATGTAACAATCCTAACCTATTGGAATAGTTACAATTTGGTATCATAACCCAATTTGAGAGTTTTGATAGACTTCTAGGCAAAAACAAATGAAAAGACCTTAGATAAGATTACTTAGGAAGGTCCTAACCCCCTCAAAAGTCTATGCTAATAAATGAGTTCTTTTTGTTTGTTAGTCATTTGTTAATTAGTATTGCTATTATTATTAGTTATTTATAATGGTTGTCAATCTTAATTATAAAATCCACTTTAGAGTTGTAACACCCGAGCCAACCAAGCCCACTTTACAAAATTCTTGGGTTTATAATTATGAAAATCTCATTTGAGATTGAGAGTAAAATTTTGTGGAAGAGAGTTCGGACCTAAAATATTTTTTGGTGGAATATAAATTTTTTCAATAGGTTTGATAATTAGGTTTAAAATCTGTTAATGGAACAAGTGGATCTCCACTTGTAAAATTTATAGGACAAGTACTTTTTCTTTAAAGATGAGTCGAGGTCCAAAATCCATTTCTTTTATGATTTTCTTATTATCCAAAATGTGGACCCAAATATTTAAAATGGGCTCTACCCGATCACCCCAGGGCCCACACTCGTCTGCTGTAAACGGAGAGACACAGCGTGTAGTTGTTTAAAAAAAAAAAAAAGTGAAAATGGCGTTTAGTTCTTTCCGCTAGTCACATGCACGTCTTTCCTCCCTACGGTTTTTTTTTCCTTCACCTTATATACATAGGTAAACTTTATCAACCAAGCGATATTGTTGCCGCAAACCTCCATTCAAGCCTCCTTTTCCACGCCGCTACTCCGTGGACAGCCAAAACCAGCACTGCTTCACGGACATTGACCACCATCTCTCAAGCATCGCGTGCTTTGTTCCCCTCATCCTAGTGTCAGCCACGGGACCACAGTGGAAAAGCCATCAGGCCCCAGCCATAGCCTGAAACAGAGCCTGAATCAGACCTTCAATGAAGCCCAAACGAAAGCGTCCCAAGCTCCTCTCAGGTTTTCCTTGTTGCCGTAAGCAATCGTAGTTCCTCCGCAAGCTACCAGCTTTCATCGTAGCCATCCACCACCGAGAACCAACACCTCGCAGTCGCAGCAGCAAACGGTTGTGTTGGGAATGTTCATCATTCGGGCAACCTCAGCAACCTCGAGCAGCACACGTGCACGGTCAACAGCGAATCAACACCTCCACATAGTTGCCGCCGGTTCATCCACCCCCAAAAACCTCTGCCCAGATCCCACCACCATACCCAGCCACACAAAGCCGCCGCCCAACGCCTCCCGTAGCCTCCGTTGCAAGCCACGAAACTCCCTTGTTTTAGACAACCGAAACAGAGCAGTCATGGCTCAACCAACTCACTGCTCGTAAGCCACCACCCCACCTGTTGCCGCAGCTACAAGCGACGCCAACGCCCCAGCCACCCATGATTGGATGCTGCCCTGGTCGATGCCCTACCCCAGACCGTCGCACACCTCGCTGCATCATGGTGAGCCTTCGTTCTCTCTTTCTCCTTTCCTCCCTCACTCTTCGTCTCCCTCACCTTGTTACTCTCTCTCTCAAACTCAGTGTTGTGCCTCCGCCCAGCACTGCCGTTGCGTCTCTCGTTCTCTTCTCGATGAGTATCTCACGCCCCGCCTCGCCGACTGTTGCACTGTAAACTTATTCAATGTTTTATCAAGAATTTACGTAAAGTTAGTTTTCATATTTTTGGATATGAAATCACAATATTACCCTTATTATTTGGTGGTTTCAATTTGGTATTATGTTTGTATTAAATCTGCTTTTTTTTTTACATGGCCTTTGTGGGAAGTATAAGAAATTTACAGAAAATATATCACTACAACAAAATGTGTCTTTTGTGATAGAGAAAACTTTGACAAAAAAATGGCAAACCGTCACTAAAGATATTTGGTGATGAAACCGTCACCATGACCGTCACCTAAAGTGCGTCACAGAAAACATTTGGTGACGGTTTACTATTCAACCGTCACAAAAAATATTTTTAGTGACGATTGGAAGTGTCCCGTTCGGTACAATGTTTGAATGTTCCTTTTTTTGTAACGGTTGGAAACTATCACAAAAAGTCACGTTTGGACGTAAAGTTAAACGTTCGGACGTTAACCCGACCGATTGGCGTTTGAATGAGAGAATTTGACGTTTGTTGATTATCGTTCAAACGTATCATATTTACGTTCAAATGTTAATGCGTCTGAACGTTAATTACAATAAACATTCGACTTTTCATTCGAACGTAAACGTAAATGTTCAAACGTAATGCGTTTAAAGTTTGAATGTTATTTCGAATGTAAATGAAGGAGCGTTCGAATGCAAGTGCTTTGTTCAAACGTTAATCGCTTTATCGTTTGAACGGTTTGTTTGTTTTAGTGTGAGGACGTTCGAACGTAGAGTTTTACGTTCGAACGTTACTATCAAATTTATGTATTTACGTTCAAACGTTGGTTCGAATATGAACCAACGTTCGAACGATTTTAATTTCAATTCGAACGTACAGATCAGAAATATTAATTTCATAAAATTTAAAAACATAATATCAATTGTATCATATTACATATCATCAATTAACAAGTAACAATGTCTTATAAAAACACAAAATTAGATATTAAAACTAGCCACAAATACTGATAAAATTTATTTCTTCTTTTTCCCTCGCCCACCGCGATTCTGTTGCAATGACATAACACGCTTCATTTGTACCATCATCTCCCATTGCACTTGCTCTTGCACTTCACTGCGTATTCTTTCCTCCTAATCTCTCTATTGGTCCTGCAAACGCATTTCTAAATAAGACTATCATTCTTAGAGAGACTCTAACTCTTGCTGTTTCGACCTCATATACTCATTCTCACGCCGTACAGCTTCTAAATCTGCCGTAAGATTATTAATTTGTGAAGCCGATGAGGTTGAGGAGGATGAACATCTATGCTTAATAGATCGTCCCAAACCTCTTGCCATACTAGACTGCGGCCCGAGCACTTGCGTGAATATGTCTATATCACTAGGAGAGGATTCCTCAGAAGCCGACTGCATCTCTATCATTTATCCCTGCAATTTAAAAGGTAATGATCGTAAATAATTAGTAACGTATTAAAAAAAATAGAAATAAAAAATAAATTATTCAAATGTTATATAAATAATTTATTTAACAAAATTAACACTGCTTACATAATTATCTGCAGCGACATGATCCATCCACTCACTATGCTCATTAGTGTGAGCAGCAGCATAGACATGAATGAGGGAAAAGTTTTCAGGATCATCACGTTTCTAACAAAGCGATATTAGCAATTTTAAAAAGATAATGTTAGTACTTAAATAAAAGAATATCAGGAAAATAAATGAATTCTCTAATTTTTTAATTACCATTTCTTCAGCAAGACGGTGGAATGACCTTTAACCAACACGATGGTGGACAGTCAGAATGGATCTATTTTGTGAATTTGTAGAACTCAAGTGCTACAAAATATGTTAAGAATGTTAATTGTAATATGTATACATATAATATATAGAACGAATATGAATGTAAATAATTAAAAGATATAAATGTAAAATACCTGATAATCTGGAGATGTGAAAAGATCACAATACTTTCTTCAATCATCTAACTTCATCTGCTGAAAAGGAGACTGTGCAGCCTCTTCCAACGTCTCAAACTTCTTGAAGTGGTCATGACATTGTCCTTTGTGACGTCAGAATAGTGTAGCCATCAACTCATTCACGGTTCTCAAATCCTCGCTACGGCCAAAGTCGAGGTCGAATTCATCCTAACTAGGGAATCAGGTAAAAAATATAATATACTAATCTAGGTGAAAAAAATGTACTGAAAAGTAAACTCACCAGCACACGACTTTGAATGTGCTAATCTCATTCGGAACATCTCGCCATAAGCGCACATAAAATGGAGCATAAGCTCGAACTATTGTGCCAATATAGGAGGAAAGCGCTGCTGCACTATCATCCACTCCTCCAGTGGAATTATCAGGAATTGTAATCTTTAGTTTTCTGTGCTTTCTATTTTTTTCAAGAGAGATTCGATGTGTATAGCCACGACTGCGACGTGCAGATGCATCAACTACATGATAATAGATAGTATAATTATAATTATATAATTATTGAGACAAAAGTATTAACTATATGATTAACTATCAACGACAATATTTCTTTATTGGTAGCTGTCGACTGGCTATTGATCTCTTCTGTGTTAGCTTGATCTTCAGGAACGGATTCCTCGAGTGGGGAGTCCTCAATGGATTCAGGACTTGGACTTGGCGGAGGCACATTTCTTCTTTGTCGTTTTGGCAGCATTCTTGAAAATAATTAATTATATCAAAGAAAATTAATTAGAATAAATTATGAAAATTCAAGATATTTTATAGTCATCTATATGAATAAAATATTTAGTACTTTTATTCTTCATCTTCAGATGAATTTCCCATGCTTGTTTCAAAATCTTCATCAATAACATCTTCATCATCATCATGCACCTCTTCGTCATTGCCCTTATCCACCTCCTGCCCGGATTCTGATTCGTCTTCATCTTCTGACTCTTCTTTATCTTCTTCTTCCTCACTTACTTGAATTGAATGATCATTTAATACAGACGGGTCGAGATGGATGGGTGGGACATCATCTCAACACAAGGGGAGCAACTCGAGTACACCGAGGTCAACAAACAAGTTAATACCCTTTCCATCTTCTTGGTATGCCTCAACAATCGAAGTGTCATCTTCATCTCCACTATTCTCGTAATCTGCACTCGTTCCTGCTTCATATATATTTCGAGGGAAAACTTTTTGTACGACTCGCCAAGTTATCTCTCCACTATCTTCATCAGCACTTTTCATTGGATTAATCAAGTAATAGACTTGGGTAGCTTGACAAGCCAATATGAATGGATCATCTTCGTACCATTTAGATGCAGTATAGACACTCGTAAAGTGGTTATCCCTATGTATCGAAACCCGACCACTGCCTAGATCCCACCAATCACATTTAAAGACATATGTTACAAAACCACCCAGATATTTCAATCCGATAATATCACATATGACACCATAATAGTCAATATCATCTGCTCCATGACTCCTCTCGACCAACACACCACAGTTTTGAGTCTTTCTATTACGTTCACAATCCAAAATATGGAATCTATAACCTCGAACCGTGCATGCAGTGTATCGAAGTGCTCTATTTGAGGGACAACGGGCCAATGCATACAATTCAGAAGAAATTGATCCGGGATCACGAGCACGTTGTTCCAAAATATAACAATTGAAATAGTATATATTTATTATTTCATTATCTAGAGTTAAAAATTTCAAAATATAACATATATATAATTTTAGTTCATACACGTTCTTCAAACCATCCGAGAAATTCTTCCTCATGTCTTGCCTATATATTTTCTATGCCTTCCGTCCTAAGTTTATCTATGTGCTCACTGTTATAACATGTTGCAAAAGAAGTATATTTTGAGCACAACAATTATAGTTAATTTTAAGAAAACTATAATTATTCAAAGCATAGAATGACATACCTGAGATAATCATCAATCTCCAGGCAATTATTTAGCACATACCACCGAACTTTACCCAACTCTCCATCAATTAAATCGTAATCTGTTTGTGTACCCAAGGGTCATACATTCTGGAAAAACACTGATAGCTCACGAGGAGGAGGAGCAGCATGATCAGCATTTCGCTCTTGACGATTAAATTGTGTCTCAACACCACGAAGATATAGAGAGCAAAATGTTAACCATTCATCGTGTATGTAGGCCTCTACGATTGAACCCTCAGCTTTGGCTTTATTCTCAACAGTGGACTTCAGTCGACCCAAATATCTTTCAACTGGATACATCCAATGGAATTGCACCGGTCCACCCAAAAGTACCTCTCGCGGTAAATGTATTGCTAAATGGACCATGACATCAAAAAAGGATGGTGGAAAGATCTGCTCAAATTTACATAGTATAGTAGCAATGTCTTCTTCCAATTTCAACAATATATCTCGATTTACTACCCGAGCGTAAAAATCCTTGAAAAACATACAGAGTTTAGATATGGCAACATGTACATTAGATGTCAGCTTCCCACGAATTTCCATAGGTAATAACTTCTGCAAAAATACGTACAGTCATGACTTTTCAATCCATTGATTTTCTAGTCATCAGAACTCACGCATCTATCAATATTTGAAGGATAACCATCTGGCAACTTTACACCTTGCAACCATTTGCACTCTCCTCCCTCGTCATCGTAAAACATGCATGCGGCATGACCACCCTATTGCCTTCTACCCACAAATGCAGATTATCTTTAATTCTCATTCTCTCAAGATCTTTCCTCGTCTTGATCGTGTCTTTCGTCTTTTTGTTAATACTCATCAATGTACCCAGTATATTATCACAAATATTCTTCTCTATGTGCAATACATCCAAACTATGTCGCAACATGCATGACGACCAATACGGCAAGTCAAAAAAAATACTACGCTTTGTCTAATTCAATTCTGTTGCGCCTTATTTTCTCTTGTTCTTTTCCCCGACCTTTGCCAAAATTGTTCACTCTAACATGTTGCAGTTGTTCCACTATCTCTTCTCCAGACAACTCTTTTGGTGCAATTCTATCCCCTACTCTCCCATCAAACTTGACACATTCTCTTGTCCATGCATGATTTCTTGGTAAATAACGTCGATGACCCATGAAACACAACTTATGAGAATATTTTAGCCACTCACTAGCAGTTTCTTTATTACACGTCGGACACGCTAACTTCAATTTCGTACTCCAGTCGGAAAGATTCTCATATGCCGAGAAATTATTTTTGGTCCACATTACCGCAGAATGCATCTGAAAAGATGTTGACGTAGATGCATCATAAGTTCTAACGCCTGTTTCCCATAACTCTTTCAGCTCTTCCATCAACGGCTGCATGAATACGTCAATATCATTCCTAGGTGATCTGGGGCCAGGGATGAGTAAAGTTAACAAAAAGTTTGGCGCCTTTACGCACCTCCGTGGTGGAAGATTGTACGGAATCAATACTACGGGCCAAGTGCTATAACTTGTACTTTGTGACGCCCCCAGATTCCGTTTGCGATCAGATGGACATCTGAAGTCTCGGGACATGCAACACAAGGTTACTTGCCCCCGTTCATGACATATAAGATGCAATGTTCCTAACATGCCTCTAGCATTATGCAATATTCGCAGCGGATAATTTTTTTTCTTTAGCAATACTTAAAACATACTCCATACTAAACAACTAAGATCACAATAATAGTCCATAAGATTGTGATCAAAAGAGTGCTGGACATTGAACTCCACAAATATAAGTAGTAATCTGAGGTAACTATTGTAATACCATCTACGTTGCACCGTCACTTAGTCGACCGTTTCCAGTTGGTCGATTCCCGGTTCTCCTTCAGATCCTATAACAAAATCTACCATTTGGGGGGAATGGTAGTTGAGACTACCACAGTGAGATTTGATTACAAATCTCAGCAAGTTAACAGAAAACTTCCACACAGGTTAATGATGCATGCATGGCAGTAAAAGCATGAATGCATAATCAAATTATAAGAATCATAGCATAACTTGACATACAACATAACATAACTGGCATAACTTAAACTGAAACTGAAGCTTAGCATGAACGTGACTTGAAACATAACATGGACTTGAAACATAGCATGAACGTGAACTTGAAATATAACATGGACTTGAAACATAACATGAACGTGAACATGCATAATTTGAACATGAACTTAAGCATGACATAACATAAATGTGAACTTGGAAGATAACGTAAACGTGAACATAATATAACATGAACTTAAAACATATTATTGTCTCATGTGATTACCATAATTGCGTGAACGTAAACTTGAACATAATATAACGTGAACTTGAAACATGACTTAAACGTGAAATACATGAATTTAAAATCTTATTGAATAGACTTAATCATTAAACTGACCATATGGGTGCTACACAGGTCCCCTTGAGCCATGTGTCCTTGCCGATTACCGCATCACATCACAGGTTTCTATACCAGCTGTGAGTGCTTTAATACGTACTCCACAGTTGTTGTAGCCCCACGTATTCTACGTGTCACAATTGCTGTGTTTCACGTAATGTATGCTCCACAGTTGTTGTGACCCCATACTTCATGCTCCACAGTTGTTGTGGTCCAATGACTTATTTGTTTGTGCCACACTTGCTGTGGACACACGTAACATAATGTGTGGCACCATCGGCGTTAGTGTCTGGCGCGCTCCGGTGACCAACTAATTAGGCCCCATTCGCAACCTGTTGACTGTACTTTGTCAACCTAGGGAATTTCACACCTATTTAGACAGTCCAGCATGAACAAAGGAGTTCCATTAGGATATTACCCCATCCTAGTGCTTAGGGTCGTGATTGACACGAATAACTTAACTGGCATACATGACATTTCGTAATGTGACGTAACATGAACGTGACATAAAAGACAAAAGTTCTGACGTCGCATAACATGACATGAACGTAAGATGACAGACATGACATACTTCAAGACATAAATGTAACAGAGTATATTTCATAACATGGCATACATGTAACATGCAACATTTCGTAACATGTCATACCATATAACAGACAACATTTCTTAACATGGTGTAACATGTGACAGTGAATATTACGTGACATGAAATACATGTAACAGATGGCATACTTAACTTAACATGACATACTTGCAATGTATAGTAATACGTGAGAATATTTTGTGTAACAGATGAATAATTCATGACAGAATAAATTCTGTGTAACAGATAAATATGTAATGACTTGGCATGGGACATATGATAACATACATACATACACTTTAGTTCCCTTACTTATTACTCATACACATTAAACTGATAGAAAGTTAAAAGCTAACTTACCTCGATCGTCGCGTTCTACTAGAATAAAGCGCAAAACACGAGGAACTGTAAGAGGGTATTCTAAAAGTTAGAAATTAATTACTAATAATTAGAAATGTGAAAAGAGACAACTTAGAGTAAAATGACCATTTTACCCTCTACTTGTGGGCAAATGACCATTTTACCCCTAACTTAAGGATTTGACATCCTAATTCCCAAAAATTACCAAAATTTACATTCCTCATGTAAATTTTGTCTCAAACTCAAATATCAATTCAGAAAAATTTAAAACCAATCACAACTATAAAAAACTCACTATGGCCGAAATCTACATAGGCCATTTGTCTTGATTTTGGTTGCAATTCTTTCAAGTTTCAAAACTCACGAATAAACCAAAATCTTGTAACAAAGATCTTCCTATCCTAAGTTTAAAAACACACTTAAAAAATATCTATTAAGAAAAAGCTAATTATCAACACCAAACTTTTTGTAAAACGACCCAAACTTTTTAACAGAAAGTAAACCTTAAATCACAAGTTTTGACCTTAATAAAAACATCAAGGCATTATTGGTTGCAGCCAATGGCAGTGGATGGTCTGCCATGTGGGGGAGCAAACTTCTCCAAGAAGCTTTGCGAAGGTGGCCAATTTCGTGGGCCTTGGTGGGCCCCACCAAGTGGGCTTCAATTTGGGGTTTAAAGGGAGTTTGGTTAGGGTTTGAGATGCTATTAAGCCCAAAACTAATTTTTCTTGGCCCAATCAAATTTCCAAGGTTTAAAAGGTTGGATAATGATGTCATAACAAGGATTTGATTAATTAATAGCATATGGAAGTGATTTAATCAAGTGATTAAACACAATGCAAGAAATCAGGTTAAAAAGGGTTTGGAGACCAACTTTAGGGTTTGGGGAAACCGTTTAGGATTTCGGTTTCAACCAAGCTTTTGGGGTTTCAATTGGATTCCAACCATTTAGGGTTTTGCTAGGGTTGAAACCCTCTTTGGTTTGGCACAATCTGGTTGATCAAATGAAACAAAGTTTTACTTAGGTGACATGATGTCACACCTTGACTTCCTTCACAAATCCATCTAACGGTTCCTCTTTGTACCAAGTCTCTAATATTATTCACTATGTGTGGCTAAAATCTTGCCAAGTGTCCAAATAAAACTCCTCCAACCTAATTTGGACATTTCACACTGTAATTTTGAAAACACTACACTAGGTGCGCTTATCGAGGTTACTATTCACTCAAAACAATTCATAATAAACTTAGTACTGAAAAATTATAAATATTCATATTAACCTATAGTAAAAATCGTTTAACGAAATTCAACCCTGAAGTACCCCTAAAAATAATTTCACAATTTTCAACAGACGTTTCGTCCAGAATTATAAAAATAAGCTATTGCGCTATAAAATCCTAAATAATCCACTAAGTCTAATGGTGTAGACCATAACGCATCTGATACTTCTAACTACCTCAAATAATTAAACTCATAAATTTAGCACCATAGTGAGTGATAACACTGATTATGAAGACAGATTAAAACCTGAGCGATTGGTCGATTCGTAAAAACATATGGGGTTTTCACGAGATTCCTAAAGTCAATAGAAATTCCACCAATAAATTTCTAGTGGGCTGTTACATACTCATGTTCCCGAAATGGTTGAATCCATTGGTTGTGAGTCCCAGGCGCAGGTTCCGAGCTTCTAACCCAAACTCTGGATATTGATTATCGAAAGACTGCCACGCAAGTGAATCAGCTGGATGCCTCATATATGCGTCATTCTTAACTCTTTTCTCCTCGTGCCACCTCATATCATGAGTTGTTTTCTTACATATATATAGTTTTTGCAACCTAGGTTTCAAGGGAAAATACTGCAACACCTTAACCGGTACGTTTTTCTTACCCTTCCACCTAGACTCTCTGCATATAGGACATGTTTGTTTCTCCTCATTCTCCTTCCAGAACAATACACAATCATTCTTTCATGCATGTATGGACTTGTGCTCAAATCTTAATCTCTTTTTCAACTGTTTCGCTTCATAAAAGTTATTAGGCAATGCAGACCCTTCGGGAAGCACCTCGTTAAATAAGTTCAATACCATGTTTATTGCTTTCGTCGACATCCCTTACAATGACTTAATGTGAAGCAATCGCATAATAAACGAAATTTTGGAATGTTTTGTACAACCTGGATAAAGCTCGCGCTTTGCATCTCCCCACAGTGAAGGAAAATTTTCACAATCAGTCCCTCCACCACTTGAGGCATTGTCGTTAACCTCATCCATAAACATCCCAGCTCCAATATCACCCAACATCTCCTCCATCTCATCTTGCCAATAATCATCATCCATGTGCTGCAAATAATTATGATGATCGACAAATACATTTGCTTACTATTCATACGGCTCACTATGCAGTACCCATCGCGTATACCCCAGATCCATACCGTTCACAAATATATAACTTTATACTTTATCCAATCCTATCGTATACAAATTTTTACACCCTCGACATGGACACTTAATGTAACCACGACTATCAGCAGAGGCCTGTGCAAAATCAATGAAGGTTCTTACTCCATGTGCATAGGGTACGTAATCCTTTCCAAGTCTATCGCCCAGATACATCTAATTTTTGTCAATTTCTAAAAACATCTATAAATTAATAACACGTACATTGAAAATTCAAATACATGTTATGCTCCAATTCTCATTGCTTTTTTGATAAGGTAGTTGGTCCTATCCCATTCGAGATTATATTCTCCATATTGCACAAATCTTGTCACTCTACTACTTTTCACGTTATTAGAAATTTCGACAGTACCTCCCCATAGTTCTCCAAGTATACATGTTCAAATATTGGGATTGTGACCCTACGAACAGTATACCCGAAGAATAGTAGAGGAAGACTCAGAAACTTCATATTAAACGTGGAAAGTAGCTAGTAATAAAAATGTACAATACAAATCATATAATCACAAACTGTCCACACTGGACAATTCAGGAATTAGTGGACACATAAATGTACACTAATTCCCAAACGAGTCTAAGGTTATTTATGCAATGACAGACCATATCTATAAAAAAAATACTACAAACAATGTCCTCATATTCTGTGTCAAGATTGTCAAACAAATAGTATTGCATGTTATATTGTTAAACTATTGAGAGATAGAAGAATCTCTTCACAAGGTTCCTATTACTACTTTCCACGAGGGAGAATGATATTGAAGAAATATCTAAATGTTAGTCTAATTGCTTAACTTTCATAGACTCTCCGGTCCTGATAACTCTCAATTAGTGTATGTCAAGACTGGAGGAGATTAGTTAAGGCCGGAGAGACTATAACAATCAAGCAATTAGACTAAATACCAAAATATTTTATATAATTTTAATTATTATCATTCTACAATTATAATCTTAATTGTTATACTCAATTGAGTGAGTTATTTATTTATATAGACAATAAGTATATAATTTTTATATAATCATTTATTTGATCCTTATTTACTTACTCTTTAGTTTATAATAAGTAAGTATATTTACAAATTCCAACTCTACTTATTTAGTACGTTCAAGACTTTTTTATTGAAGAGCATTTTAAAGGTTATATTATACTTTTAATTATTATCATTCTTAAAGTATACTTTTAATTGTTATACTTAATTTCAAAGGTTATAATATAATTTTAATTATTATAATTCTTAAAGAGTTATTTTAATTGTTATACTTAATTTCAAATGTTATTATAACATTTTAATTATTATCATTCTTGAAGTATCATTTTAATTATCATACTTAATAAGTAATTATTAATTATATTTATTGTATGTATATATTATATTTTATATATAGTTAAGTTATATACTTTTTTTTATCTTTTTTCTAAAATCAAGTTTTATACTATAGTTATAATTAGAATAATAATAACTAAATTAGTTTGAATATATTATTTATACTTATTAAATGTTAGATATTAAGTCTCATATTAAATGTAAATTAAATTTTTTTAATCTTTACTTAAATTAAAATCCTAAATTTATAATTTTCTTGTTAAAGAACAAATTCAAAAAACACAAAATAACATGCCACATGTAAATATATTCAAACGTCCTTTACAAATAATAATCACAATATTTCAAATCCATATCACAACATATTCACAATAACTCACAAACTATTTACAAACTATACAAACAATAATCACAATATTTCAAGAGTAAGCACAAAATCACAACAACATATTGATAAAGTTTAGAAGTATACCTAGCACTCACAATATCATCTTACAAATCAAAATCTTCCAACTTGCCAAAACAACCAATCATTCAAAAAAATACAACACTAATTTATTAGAAATATTATATAACAAAAACACAATACAAATATCATAAAATTAAAAAAAAAGACAAGAAAAATAATTTTTTCTTACCAAAACTCAACTCTCTCTCACTCTAAATCTCGTATTACCTAACTCACATCACTCTCTAACTCAACTCTCTCTCACTCTAACCCTCTCTCTCTGTTGCCCACACGAGAGAAGCAGAAATGAGTGGCTTCCTCCCCTGCGCGTATTCGTTAAGTTCTAAAATTATTAGTTCAAACGTTTGAACGTTTAAGTTGTACGTTCGAACGTTATTTTTAGATGACGTTCGAACGTAATGAAAAACAAAAATTATTCCTGCCTAGAATGTTCAGACGTTTTCAATAAACGTTCAAACGTACCCTTCTTATGATTGAGCATGAAATCTAGTGGAAAATTGTCCGCACTTTTATTTTTATGTTCGAACGTATCACAATTTTCCGTTCGAACGTTCGTAGATTTACAGATTAACGTTCGAACATCTAACTTAAACGTCTGAACGTTCATATCATCAAAGAGTTACCATATTTGAGCGGGAAATTTCCCGCATTAATTTTCCTAACGCTTGGATGTTAAGAAATTGGCATTCGGACATTCATAATTTTCTAGTGATTTTCATCAACTAATGTTCGAATGTACAATATAAACGTCCGAACGTTTAGATCATCACACAGATACCTTAATCGAGTATATAAACTATACCATATATATAAATCAATAATATATAATTCTTTATTACTTATTAAATTCTGCATTATATATTATATTATAGTATAGTATATATACTACATTTTATATATCTATATATATATAGACAATAAGTATATAATTTTGGACACCTATCTTGATGTCTGGAGATATGTACAGCCCATTTCATAGCCACAAACGCAACAAATAAAGGTACGCAACTACAACGTGATCACTAAGCTAGCTAGCTAGTCGGCCCTTTATTTTTTATTTTTCTTAATACATAATTTATACGATACTTATAATTTGAATAATAATCATATTCTAGCTAAATTAGTATGAATATATTATATATACTTACTCCATGTTATATATTAAACTTCATATTATCTGTATATTAAATGTTTTTAATCTTTATTTAAAATTAAGATCATAAACTTATAATTTTCTTGTTAAACATATTCAATAAAAATTCAAAAACAATAATCATAATATTTTAAATCCATATCACAACATATTCACAATATTCTCACAACAATATTTATACACATATTAATTCATCAATGAATACCATAAACTCATTTACAAAATTCACAAACAATAATCACAATTATTTTAAGACTAAGCATAAAATCACAACATGTATAAACATAATGCTAAACTTTAGAAATATAAGTAGCACTCACAAATTCAAAAAAACTAATTAATCTAATTGTCAATAATATAGGAAGAATAATTTGATTCCAATCAATCTATTTAGGAATTTGTACACTAGAGTTTTGGGTACTAGATTGTAATAATAAAGTATATCGTTTTGGACTAATAATAAGAGCATGTGGTTCTAATGTTGATTTCATTAGTTTATAATGGATCATATAATATATAATATATTATATAATATTAGATATATACTGTACTATATATATAAAATATGGTATATATATAATATATTATATAATACATTATATATATAATACACAATATATATATACTATAATATACTATATATACTATAGTATAATATTATGCTATATATAACATTATAATACATAACATAAGCATTTATAATATAATATATTATAGTCAATATTTTGGAAAGTAAATTGACAAACATTTGAAGGTAATAATAATTACGTTCGAACGTTTTGTGTATATAAGGCAAAGACCAAACGTCGAAACGACATTTTCAACGTTATCATCGTCATTCTGTTGCACGCCGGCACTGTCAAACTCCGCCACAACCATCTATATTTTACGTTCGAATGTAGATGTTTTACTTACGAATGTAAAGGATACACGTTCTAAATGTAAATTTATTTACATTATTTTACGTGCGAACGTATGAAATACACGTTCGAACGTTTTATCTTAACGTCCGAACGTTTATTTTGTTATGTTATAACGTTAATGCAGAGCAGCTTAAAATTAACACAAAAAAATATATTAATGTAAATAAATTTTTTTCCTTTTCTATTTTCAGGATATGGCTCATCCTCTGCATACTAGGAAATGAGGGAGGGAAGGAGCCACTCAGGACACTGCTCGTATCGGGGCTCGTACTGTTATGGTAGAGCGAGAGGTTCTGATTAATGAGTTCGACTAACTCAAATGGCCGCAGACGAACTTGAGAGATGTTTTCCTCAAGAGAGGCTGGGGAAATATCTGCACTTTGAGGGGGAAGGTATACCCCTCAATGATTCAGGAGTTTTATATGGGGATGTGTGACATGCCTCAGGACGCATCCTCTCACACCGTGACTGTACGCGGTGTTTCCATTGAGATATCATCAAATGTCATCGGGGAGCACCTCGAGATTCGTCGAGGAGTTGAGACATTTGCACACGCTACACCCCGTGAGGATGTAGGCACTTTTACATCATCTACTGGCTGCCCATTTGAGCCAGCATCAGCCAGAGATGCAGACCAGTCAGAGGCCGAGGATACTGGCGTCGAGGCTCGGGATGATGACTGAGACGATGATTTCTACATCCTCACCGGGAGGGACCGCATGCAGATCGAGCAGAAGAACGCTTTCAACCAGAACCATCTGCTACATTTCTTCTGCATGTTGCAACTTATTGTTGCAACAAATGTGGATCTTGTTGCACATAAAACCACATTTAGTCGGCTTCAGGCACAATTTTTTATACGAGTGATACGTGAAGATTCTATAGATTTGACACCGCACATCTTTGAGAGGATCCGTTACGAGCCGAGCATCGTCTCCATAGATAATCTCTCATACGGTGTCCTAATCAGCCGACTATTACTTGCACGGGGAGTGCCGACCAAGCTACAGGAGCGGGTCAAAGATAAGATGAGCCCCCTCGACATGACCACGCATCGACATAGCATTGGACAGACGAGGGGACGTGCGCCACCCCTGTAGAGGATTTAGTTCCTCTGACGGAGCCTGAGCTAGGTCATAGCTGACTGCGCATATCAATCATAAGATCGATCGATCGCTTGAGGCTATATCGGCATCTGTTGCCGAGCTCACCCATCGTGTAACTATCCTCAACGACAAGGTTGATACCTTGACTGAGGAGGTATGGAGTTCGACTTTCGCGGACAACGTTATCATCTGACTGTTGTTTACTACATTCTATGAAATTTTATATTTTATTTTTAATATTTGTAAAGAAAAATATTATTGAATATTTCTATCATTTTTTAATTTCAATTCTTAATCTTCTTTAATGCTATATTTTTCAACTTTAATACTAAATCACTGCATTTCAAATATATATAAACATAAATGTATATTTCTATATTACAAATTGTGTATATATAAACATATACAAGTCAATTTTTTAGACTTGTTCACAACTTATGTGCAATAAAAACCACATAATTTTTAAATTCGAGTCATATTTAATTTAAATTTATAATTAATGTTCGAACATTATTAATTAACATTCGAACATTGGTGCAAACATTTCACATTCGAACGGTTGCACCAAAACATTTCACGTTCGCACGTAAACAACCACAACGTTCGAACGTAAATTTCCCATACGTTGGAACGTAAAAAAAATCTCATCTGTCTTTAGTGACGGTGTCTAGAAAACTGTAACAGAAAATGCCTTTTAGTGACGGTTTAGGGACCGTCACAATTTCCCAACTATCACTAAAAAACAATTGTGTTGTAGTGTACATAGGATTTTCTTAAAATTGCACTAAGTGTGGCATATTATTTTTACAGTAAGTGTGAAATTTTATTGTGAACATTTTAATTATGATTACAGAAAATCACTTAAGTATTTTCTCATGTTATTAAGTAAAGTTTTATTTTCTTAGAGTAAACAATATTGGAGTAATGTATTATTTTACACTTTAGTTATGATTTAGTCTATTTAAAAATAGTTATGGTTTATTTTAAATTATTTTGGGATAATTATATTATCTAGTATTAAACTTTATAAGTTGTTTTCATTAATAAATAAGTTAGACTTTTAAATGTATTTTTTTAGTCGAAGTTATCAAATGGACATTGGCGATTTTAGAAAGGGATGATATATTTTGGGATTATGAGAATTTTAAATTTTGAGGAATTAAATAGGTTATTTTAGAAGCTTAGGATTAAATATTAAAATATGAGATTAATTGGAAATTTACGAGAATTACGTGATTATTTTATAGGTGCCGATTAATTATTGTTTGGCATTTCGAAGGAAATTCCGAAAAAGCTAAGTCCAGGTAAGCGGGGTTCTTATGGTAGACTTTGCATTAAAATAAAATGAGCTGAGGTTATTTTTGGAAAATATATATATTTGATTTTGAAAACAAATTTGAACTATCTCAGTTATTTGTTCTACATTACTCATGAGATTCTGTTTAAGAATAAATTATTTTCTGTCATGACTGGTGTAGACATGAGCTTATTTTTTATATTCTGTTTCTGAACTTTGAAAAAGAGAGCGAATATGAAATTTTGTGCATAAATTATGTTGTGTTATGATTTTGTTATGTTCTGAAGATTTTCTGTACTCTGATATGATCTGATGTGATTTCTAAAAACTTTTGGCATAACATTCTATTTCTGTTTCTGTTCCATTCTGACCTCACCACGGGTGTAAAATTGTGGCATCTGTTCGGGTTGGTACCAATTTTTCTGTTTCTGGTGCACCCATTTTGGAAACAAAGTGGTTTTCTGCGTGGTCTTTCCTATGTGTACACTTGGGGCTCCGAGAATGAATAAGGGGAAGATTTACATTCTGTTTCTGCTCAGTTAGCTACTGGGTTTTACACATGTTGAAAGCATGTTCTGACGCTGCATTTTGAAAACATTATTCTGATTTTGCATTCTGAAAGAAAATATTTTTGTTTTGCATTCTGAACTCTGTAAATGCTCATGTTTACATGCTAGTATATGTCCTCTGCTTACTGAGTTGTTGATAACTCACCCCTTATCTCCATATATTTTTCAGATAATTTTGATGACTCAACTGGAGAACAAGAGTAGGAAGTTTTAGCAATATGTGATGATCGAAGTGGAATAAGTGCTTGAGGGTACAAGTGCTTATTTGAGAGTCGTAGTTAGTAAACATATTTTATTTTTTGGGTATTTTGATTTGATGAGTGAAGGATAATTTCGAGTTTTGTTTTAATTTTTGTTATTGAGATTTTCTTTATTATCCCCGTGGAGGAACTTAGATATTTGGATTTATTAAATGGATTAATATTTTATGGGATTTTCTGGATTTTATAGTTGTATTATTTAAGTTGATTTTAGTTATTAATAGTTAACTCTCCAGACCTTCGGGATCGGGGCGTTACAGTTGGTATCAAAGCCAGGTTTAAGATTCTAGATTAGAGATTTTGCATACTACAATGAGGTGATTAATGAGTGTTAAGGTTTTAGAATTCTTGTAGGCACTGGATCATGACGTTGAGGAAATAATTTTATGAGTTGTTTTCATGACAATTGAAGATTTAGGTTTTGGAAAGAATGTTAGATTCTAGAGGTATATTGTTACTACGTTTGCGAGTACATTTTTTGGTACTTTTATAATTTCTAGGTAGATCATATATATATTTTTGTTTTATGAGTTCAATTAGTTGCATATGTTTTTATGAACTCTATATTTTGAAACATTTATTAAAAATATCCAAGTTCTCAAGATGTCACCAAATTGTCGATTACGAAACATTTCGGATCTGAATGCGACAAAGAATGAAAGGGTATAAATGAGTGTGCATAAATTTAGGAGACAAGAAAGCAAGTTGCTACTAAAGTGTGGTAAGAGTCATCTTTGTAGATTTTAAAATAGATTAGACTCCTAGTATTAAACATTTTTGGCAAAATCATCAGAGTGCGCAGCAGAAGTGTGGTTTTTGATATTATGATTTTGAGAGTAAACTTCTTGAAGTTTGGAGATTTGTTAACTTGAGATTACTTAGGACTTGAATCTTGTGGCCATAGACTTTTAGTTTTTGAGGATTATTGAGAACTTCCAAGTATGAGACAAAACTGTGGAGAGTATATCTCAATATTAGTATGAGTTTATTACATTATTTAGAGGATTCAGAATTATTACTAGGCTTTTAAGGACATGGTTGAGGTAAATATTTTTATGACAGGTTTGGGGGGTAAGATGAGAATTTTGTGTTTTGTTTTAGTATTTAAAATATTATATTTTGGTATTATTATTGTATTGGGATTTGAAAAAGTTGAATTGAGATTTGAAAAAGTTGAATTGTTTATTATATTTTGTATGAGGATTTGAAAGAGGTGTAATGATGAGATGAGATGAGATGAGAATTTTGAGTCTCATCCTACCCCCCAAACCTGCCCTACTTGATCTAGGTCCCGGAATGTATGAAGAAGGAAACTATGTGTAAGAATGGGTATACAAAGAGGGGTATGAAGTATTTAAAGCATAGATGAAGATATTCAAAGGTTAGAATCTTAGAGCATTATGTTTGGCATAATTATCAATGATTAAAATAGGCGTGGAATGGGTATGAGAGATTGAGTAGTTTAGACTTTGCTTTAGGCGCAAAAAATTTCGAGGACGAAATTTTTTTTAAGAGAGGGAGGATGTAACACCCGGGCTAGCCAAGCCCACTTTACAAAATTCTTGGGTTTATAGTTATGGAAATCCCATTTGGGATTGAGAGTAAACTTTTGTGGAAGAGAGTTCGGACCTAAGATATTTTTTGGTGGAATATAAATTCAATAGGTTTGATAATTAGGTTTAAAATCTGTTAATGGAACAAGTGGATCTTCACTCGTAAAATTTATAGGACAGGTACTTTTTCTTTAAGGATGAGTCAAGGTCTAAAATCCATTTCTTTTATGATTTTCTTATTATCCAAAATGTGGACTCAAATATTTAAAATGGGCTCTACCCGATCACCCCAAGGCCCACGCCTGTTTGCAGTAAACGGAGAGACACAATGTGTAGTTGTTTAAAAAAAAAAAAAAGTGAAAACGGCGTTTAGTTCTTTCCACTAGTCACATGCACGTCTTTCCTCCCTAGGGTTTTTTTTTCCTTCACCTTATATACATAGGAAAACTTTATCAACCAAGCGATAGTGTTGCCGCAAACCTCCATTCAAGCCTCCTTTTCCACGTCGCTGCTCTGTGGACAACCAAAACCAGCACTGCTTCACGGACACCGACCACCATCTCTCAAGCATCGCATGCTTTGTTCTCCTCATCCTAGTGTCAGCCAGGGGACCACCGTGGAAAAGCCATCTGGCCCCAGCCACAGCCTGAAACAGAGCCTGAATCAGACCTTAACGGAAGCCCAAACGAGAGCGTCCCAAGCTCCTCTCGGGTTTTCCTTATTGCCGTAAGCAATGGTAGTTCCTCCACAAGCTACCAGGTTTCGTCGTAGCTATGCACCACCGAGAACCAACACCTCGCAGTCGCACCAACAAACGGTTGCGTTGGGAATGTTCATTACTTGGGGAACCTCAGCAACCTTGAGCAGCACACATGCACAGTCAACAGCGAATCAACACCTCCACATAGTTGCCGCCGGTTCATCCACCCCACGAAAACCTCTGTCCAGACCCCACCACCATGCCCAGTGACACGAAACCGCCGCCCAACGCTTCCCATAGCCTCCGTTGCAAGCCACGAAACTCCCCTGTTTTAGATAACTGAAAGAGAGCAGTCATGGCTCAACCAACTCACCACCCGTAAGCCACCACCCCACCTGTTGCCGTAGCTACAAGCGACGCCGACGCCCCAGCCACCCGTGATTGGATGCTGCCCTGGTCGAAGCCCAGCCCCAGACCGTCGCACGCCTCGCTACATCATTGTGAGCCTTCGTTCTCTCTTTCTCCATCTCTCCCTCACTGTCCATCTCCCTCACCGTGTTACTCTCTCTCTCAATCTCAGTGCTCTGCCGCCGTGTGGACCACCTTCGACCTCTGTCCAGCACTGCCGTTGCGTCTCTCGTTCTCTTCTCGGTGAGTATCTCGCGCCCCGCCTCGCCGATTGTTGCACCGTAAGCTTATTCAATGTTTTATCAAGAATTTACGTAAAGTTAGTTTTCATATTTTTGGATATGAAATCACAATATTACCCTTATTATTTGGTGGTTTCAATTTGGTATTATGTTTGTATTAAATCTGTTTTTTTTTTTTTTTTACATGGTCTTTGTGGGACGTATAAGAAATTTACAGAAAATATATATAGAATTTTTTTTAAATTGCACTAAGTGTGGCATATTATTTTTACAATAAGTGTGAACATTTTAAATATGATTACAGAAAATCACTTAAGTATTTTATCATGTTATTAAGTAAAGTTTTATTTTTTTAGAGTAAACAATATTGGAGTAATGTTATTATTTTACACTTTAGTTATGATTTAGTCTATTTAAAAATAGTTATGGCTTATTTCAAATTATTTTGGGATAATTATATTATCTAGTATTAAACTTTATAAGTTGTTTTCAGTAATAAATAAGTTAGACTTTTAATTTTTTTTTTTTAAGTCGAAGTTATCAAATGGACATTGGCGATTTTAGAAAGGGATGATATATTTTGGGATTATGAGAATTTTAGATTTTGAGGAATTAAATAGGTTATTTTAGAAGCTTAGGATTAAATATCAAAATATGAGATTAATTGGAAATTTACGAGAATTAAGTGATTGTTTTATAGGTGACGATTAATTATTGTTCGACATTTTGAAGGAAATTCCGAAAAAGCTAAGTCCAGGTAAGCAGGGTTCCTATGCTAGACTTTGCATTAAAATAAAATGAACTGAGGTTATTTTTGGAAAATATACATATTTGATTTTGAAAAGAAATTTGGACTACCTCAGTTATTTGTTCTGCATTACTCATGAGATTCTGTTTAAGAATAATTTATTTTCTGTCATGACTGGTGTAGACATGAGCTTATTTTTTATATTCTGTTTCTGAACTTTGAAAAAGAGAGCGAATATGAGATTTTGTGCATAAATTATGTTGTGTTATGATTTTGTTCTGTTCTGAAGATTTTATGTACTCTGATATGATCTGATTTGATTTCTGAAAACCTCTGGCATAACATTCTGTTTCTGTTTCTATCCCATTTTGACCTCACCACGGGTGTAAACTTGTGGCCTCTGTTCGGGTTGATACCAACTTTTCTGTTTCTGGTGCACCCACTTTGGAAACATCACAAAGTGGTTTTCTGCGTGGTCATTCCTATGTGCACACTCGGGGTCCCAGAATGAATAAGGGGAAGATTCACATTCTGTTTCTGCTGGGTTAGCTACCGGGATTTGCACAACCCTACCACGGGGTTAAACATGGTATTTGTTCTTATATGATAAGATAAGATGTGATGTTTCAGTTTATGCTATGCCAAAGGGATTTGATTATGAATATTTTCGAACTTTCGCTCTGATATTTTTGATAACATGTTCTGACGTTGCATTTTGAAAACATTATTCTGATTCTGCATTCTGAAAAAAAATATTTTTGTTCTGCAGTCTGAACTTTGTAAATGCTCATGTTTACATGCTAGTATATTTTTTTTTTGATGAAGAGCCGAGAATCACCTGTCCACGAGTGATCCCGTCCCGATTATATTAATAAACCCTCACTTATGGCAGAGGAAAACTGTGGTTACATACCAATACCTGGCGTTACAATATAAAAAATTTCAAAACCAGATATTTAAAAAACCTAGTATTTCTAGAGAAATAAAACAAAACAAATCCTCACCTACAAAAAAACCATTAGCACAACAAGCATATACAATAAGATCTAACCAAACCAACACAACAACCAAATAGAACAAGATTCTTAATTCTGACAGCACCTCAAAGAAGGTAACCCAAATTTATCCAATCGAAGTAAACCTCGAGGGATCCTAGGCAATTCTCCAACTCTATTCCATTCCATATTAAGACCAGCTACCCCACTCCGAGCCAACCAGTCAGCAACTTTATTACCTTCCCTATAAACATGCCTAACTGTGCAAACCATCGAATCCATAAGAACAAGAGTATCCTCCCAAAGATTACCACTTGAGAGTCTAATTCTATTTCCACAAAGATAATACCTAGATTTTTACAAGCTTTAAGACCCTACAGCAGTGCTAACAATTCAACTCTATTATTGGAACCAAAACCAATATAAGAATTAAAAGCATGAACCAAGTGGCCCTGATCATTTCTAATAATACCACCCACCCCCGAAGATCCTGGATTTCCTAGGCTACTACCATCTGTATTCAATTTAAACCACCCTGGAGCAAGTTTTTGCCAAGCCACAATTTTTATAAACTGCCTCACGGGGGCTTTTGAAGTAATTTGCAAAGCATGTAAAATCTGTAGATCATACAAAGAACATTTTTTTACCTTTTTCATATCTTGGCTGCAAGAGCTCATCCAATTTCTGATCATATGCCAAACCACACTATTAGATTGAATCCGCCCCTCCATACGGGCAGTGCATCTTCTACGACAAAGATGCCAACTAATAATCGACGGAAGTAACCCCACAAGAATCCTCACTTGAGAATTAGTTGACGCACGTCTTAACCAAGCCGTCATTGTCTCCATCCAAGTATGACCAAGAGGTAAACCAAAAATATTAGCACAATAACACCATATATTAAACGCAAACTCTCCTCCAAACAAAACATGATTTTGATCCTCATACTTACCTTCTTCACAGCAATCACAATGAGAGACAATCGGGACCCCAATCCTTCTAAGACTATCATCAACACTCAAAGCTATATTCCATGCTCTCCACATAAAAACTGAAATTTTAAGAGGCAACAACCTATGCCATATCCAAGGATGCCAATCCAAATTAGAACCTCTAATTCTAATACGATCCCATGCTGATTTAGTAGAAAAATTTCCACTCTCGTGTTTAGTCCAGATTAGCACGTCCGACCCCTCCTTACAACTGACCAAAGCTTCAACAATATCATCAACATTATCCTGACCAACTAAAGAAATCAAAAGGTCCATATCCCAACTATTATTCAGCATACACTCCTTAACTGTAATCCGCGGATTCCCCACCATCTGGAATTCCTCCAATAAAGGACCCCTATCTCTCCATTTATCATACCAGAAAAAAATATTCCCCTCCCTCACTTTCCATCTTGAATTATTAAGCACATCAGGAATAGTCTTCATAATCATTTTTCAAAATCTCGAACCTTTTTTTGTATCAATGAGAGACCAAGGAGAAGATCCCACATATTTTCCTTTAAAAAAATTTGCCCATAAGGATTTACCTTGAATTAAATTCCATGCAAGCCGCATATGCAACACTTTTTGCATGTCCTCTAATTTACGCAAGTCTAGGCCCCCTTCCTTTTCTGGCTTACAAATAGTATCCCACGACACCCACTTTTTTTTACTTTTACCATTAACCTCCCCCCAAAAAAATGTACTCATCATACGATTTAAAACTTTAATAATTGATTGAGGAACCTGCAAAACAGCAAATAAATGTAAAGCCATACTAGAAAGCACGTGCCGAAGAAGTATTAGACGGCCACCCGATGCGAGTAGCTTCATTTTCCAACCACTAATTTTGTTTCGAAACTTTGTTAACCATTTCCTCCAAATGCACATGCTTTAGACGCCCCTGTATGGAAGTCAATATTAGCTTGTTTTTCGGTCATTATTGAGCAATCAAGTTGGAAGATTAATAAAGCACAAATCCCTTTCTGGTGGGAAAACTAGTCTATTCTTGGCATTCTAGGCAATTAGATAAGTAATATTAATCAACCTAACTTGATGCTGCTGGATGTGATTAATGGTGTAGAGTGGAAGGAAGATGCAATCTTGGCATTGATAGGAAGAGATAAGGCTCAGTATATTAGCTTGAAGGTGAATCTTGGTGGGTTGGAGAAAGATGACAGGGTGTATTGGAAGCCGTTGAAGGGAACTAAGGTAACTGTGAAATCTATATGGGAGGTGTGCCGATCAAAGAATGAGGAAATCAAGTGGGCAAAGTTTGTTTGGGATCCTGTTATTCCACTTGGAGTGTCTTTTATATGCTGGAAAGGGTTACAAAGGGCGTTGAGTGTGGACACATATGTTCCGCGTATGGGAATATCTTTATGCTCCTTGTGTGTATGCTGTAAGCAGCCCTAGATATTTAAAGGGAAAGGAACCTTCTGAGAACCCTGTCAGTCTTTTTAGGGCTCTCTTACGAGCAACATAAATTTTTGAAGAAAAATATATGGTTGTTTTCTCTTTATTAATCATATGACCCGACCATGCTTCATACTATTCAAATACCAATAAAAGTTCCCTAACAGATTTTTTACCCCCATTCAAAAAAATCACAATATCATCTGCGTACATAAGGTGGGAGATTTGAGGAGTATCTCTAGGTTGGGAGAAATTTCCAATCTTGTGTGATGACACACTCTGCTTCAAAAGACGAGAAAGAACTTCCTGAATAATAATAAAAAGATAAGGCGATAATGGGTCCCCCTGACGTAACCCACGACCACCTTGGAAGAAACCTCTCATCGTTCCATTAAGCAAGACAGAATACCAAATATTCGAAATACAAGCACGAATTAAATCACAAAAAGAAGGAGAAAATCCAAAACAACGAAGAACCTCCAACAAAAAATTCGATCGTATGCTTTAGCCATATCAACTTTAATCATAATATTTCCTCCATGAGTGTCCTTGTTTAGGGAATGAACCATTTCCTGAGTAATACTAATATTCTAAAAAATATTCCTCCCAGGTATAAAAGCTCCTTGCTCAAGGGATATTAATTTGGGAAGAAAATTTGCCAGACGATTTACAATAATTTTTGAACAAATTTTATAAAATACCGAACACAGACTTATAGACCTAAATTTGTCAAAACCAGTAGGCACATCTGTCTTCGGAATTAGCACAATAAAAGAAGCCAAAAAGAACCTCGGAAGCTTTTTGAAAATAAAAAAATTCAGAAACGGCTGCGAAGACATCCATCTTAATCACCTCCCAACAAGTTTTAAAAAAACCTGCTCCAAAACCATCTGGCCCAGGAGAACTGTTTATAGGAATCGAAGAAAGAGCCTCCGTTACTTCATCCAATGAAGGGATATGACAAAGACATGTACAATCCTCAACATCAATAACTGGCAAAATCAAATCTGATAAATCCGGAAGTGCTCGTGACTGGTTAGTATTTTTAAGGAAGTTCGTAAAATACGCAACAGCTCCATTATGAATTTCTTCTGGCGAATTAAACTCAACCCCATCCGGAGTTCTCATCCCTTTGATTCTTTTACGTAGTTTATTAGCTAACCATACATGAAAAAATTTTGAATTACGATCATCGTCCATATTCCATTTTATTTTAGCCATTTGAGCTAATCTGATATCTTCCCTACGTCTCCAAGAATACAATTCATCCGAAGCCACCACAAGCTCCCTCTCGGCATCAATATCCCACTCTCTTTGCAGACACCCTTCCAGACCCTCAACCTTCGCTTCCAAAGATTCAATATGGGCATTGGTCCTCCCAAACACTCGCTTATTCCATTCACGAAGAGCCACTTTCACCTTTTTAAGCTTACAAGCAAGAATGACAAGCCCCGTTCCAACCACCGGCACAGACCACACCTGCTTTACAAAATCAATAAATTCTGGATGCTCAACCCACATTTGCTGACATCGAAATGGAGGAGGACCATATGAATAAGGATCCTTAAGAAATTCAACCAGCATAGGGCAATGATCCGAAATCGTCCTTGGTAAGTACAAACAAGAGGCCGTAGGGAACAAAGACAGTAAATTTGCATCCAATAAAACATGATCCAGCTTAGCCCAAGCTCTAGCTAAACCACTCTGGCCATTACACCAAGAAAAATTACTACCTTGTGCACTTAAATCAATTAAACCACCCTCATGGATCCATTGGTTAAAATCATCCATCGCCGCTATTGGCCTAGGACGACCACCCCGTCTTTCCAAATTCGTATGAATAATATTGAAATCACCAGCAAACAAACAAGGATCCTCATTCATACTATTCCACCTCAAGTCCTCCCATAAAACCCGCCTATCCATCATATTACACTTTGCATAAATAAAATTACCCAAAAATTGAAATTGACCCTCAACTATCCTTAGAGACAAAAACTGTGAGGTCATCCGCATAATCTGTACATTTAAATCATTCATCCACACGACCCATATTTTCCCACCAACTTCTTCATTAGAAATTACATTATCAAAATGAAGAGTGAGCATGTAGGATTGAGCTTTAACAAAATTCTGGAAAGGCTCCATTAAGACAATCATCTTACAATTCAACTTTCTTTGCAGTATTTTTAAACGACCCATAGAGGACCCTAGTCCCCTAATATTCCACACCAAAATAGAACCTATCATAGGGACAATTTTGTGGCTCGAGTAATCACTCGATTAGAACTCCTAATTTTCTGAAATTTTTTTTTCCTATATTTCCTCTTCCCAGTTTCTTCCTCTATGTCCGAGTGATACTCCTTATCCTGCGAAAAAACTTCCGCATGAATATCAGGTTCCGGATCCGATAATGACCCTTCTTCCAAACAAAATGCATCATCAGTCTGCTGGGCCTCTTTTGTAAACACTGTTTCCACCTCCGCCAAAGGCTCTGTTTCCGTGGCCTGCTTTGTCTCTCGCCTCACTGCATCCGAATGCAAACTAGCATCATTTTGCCTCACCTCAGCAAGACTCTCTGTATTAACTGCCTCTCCAATTTCTGTTTCCACTACTAACTCCTCAATCATCAAAGTAGAAGCAGAGGCCCCTAAAACCAAATTAACATCCGCGTACTTTGCATCTACTTGTTCTACATTAATTCTTGGAAAAGCTAAAACCGTAGACCCAAGAACCAACTTGGATTGGTCTTCCACCCTAGGTTCCTCCATAACAGGTTCTTTAGGCTCTTCCAATACTAGTTCTATAGGCTCTTCCATTTCTGGTTCTTGATCACCATCTTTTGGTTGTTGCCGAACCCAAATTTTCTTTTCTGGTTTTTTTTTTCCAACCCGACATGTATGCACATTGTGCCCCTGGATTTTGCATATAGAACAGAAAGCAGGCAGTGTTTCATACACAATCTCCTGCTTTCGACTGGAACCCAACCCCGGCATTCCAATCCAAAAATGGGAAATAGGCTCAATGGCCGCATCCATCTCCACACAGAGACGCGCACCATCAGTGAGAGTCGCACAACTTGTGGGATTATCATGCCTAATAAATCTACCGATTGGAGCTGTCAAGATTTTAAGCAAAGATTCATGATAAAAGTTAGGAGGCAAACCTGGTAAAACTATCCAAACCGGCACAATTGGTTCTTCCTCCTCCTTAAATTCTGGCATCTAGTGGAAAGCACGATAAGGAATACCGTCCATATCGGCATATTGCACACCTCCCTTGATAAAGCTTTCATGCAGTCCTCCTCCGAAACCATACGAACAAAAACATTTCTTGGACACCTCATGGTTGAAACGACTGGAGTACCTTCCAGGCCCCATCAATTTCGAATGAAACTTCGGATAGCGTCCAAAGATGGCCGGTTGCGGAGGAACTTCAGAACTATTGAGAACCTGAATGGTTCTGCCGAACGGAATATCTCCTCCTTGGAGAACTGAAAGAAAAGTTCTCCATCCTTGGTTTTTGGCGCATGGTGAGACACAGCCAACTCAGGAAGAGGCTGAGGGACCACCGAGACTAAATCTACAAAACGTCTACCAACTTCGTCAGTGGTTGCCATGCAGCCTTACGTGAATCTGGGAACAAAACTATGTAGAAAATGAAAACTCAAGAAGAGTTTTCAAGAAAGCCGCATCATTTCTTGGAGCATTTCTGATCAATCCATGTTATTAGTTCGACTTTAGATAATTTGAACATTACATGCTAGTATATGTCATCTGCTTACTGAGTTGTTAATAACTCACCCCTTATCTCCATATATTTTTCAGATAATTTTGATGATTCAGCTGGAGAACAAGAGTAGGAAGTTTTAGCAAGGTATGATGATCGAAGTGGAATAAGTGCTTGAGGGTACAAGTGCTTATTTGAGAGTCGTAGTTACTAAACATATTTTATTTTTCGGGTATTTTGATTTGATGAGTGAAGGATAATTTCGAGTTTTGGAGAGTTTTTAATTTTTGTTATTGAGATTTTCTTTATTGTCCCCATGGAGGAACTTAGATATTTGGATTTATTAAATGGATTAATATTTTATGGGATTTTCTGGATTTTATGGTTGTATTATTTAAGTTGATTTTAGGTATTAAGAGCTAACTCTCCGGACCTTCGGGATCGGGGCGTTACAAGAGTGATGGCACCTAGTATTACGAACAACCATAATTGAAAGGGATCTTCAGGGTCAAGCCACTGTGAAAACCTTGATGTCACCATTGCTACAACGACTCGATTCTTCTAGTCTATGGTCGATGGCCAAGTTATGGGAGCTCTAGAGTCCTACAAGCTAGGCATTGCTTGAAGCAATTTACCAACCACCATCCTCCACATTCGATGGCAGATTTCGTATCATGGATTCTTAGAATTGGATAGAGAGAGTGGAGAAAATATTTGGCCCTTTGTTGTACAAATGACCAGAAGGTAACTTTCGCCGCCTACAATCTGAAGTATATGGTAGACTAGTGGTGGAAATTCAGAATTCCTACAGCAAGAACTGGGATAAAAGATTTCATTCCTAGAAGTGACTGAAGGTTTTCTTAGGTAGGTTTTTTCCTTAGGCTCTCTAGAAGATGAAGGCCAAATAGTTTTCAATTTTGACCCACAGGATAATGACGTTTGACTAGTATGCTACCAGGTTTCTTGAGTTGTCTCCTGTATTCAATGTTATCTTATTTCAAACCTGGAGAATAAGGAAGTTTGAATGAGCATAAGTCAGGAATTTTTGCCACTCAGGATATGTAACTTGGCAAACTTGGTCACTAAGGCTAACATTGTAGTAGAAGATATCCATAAGGGAATAGAACTAAGTAGTGATAGGAAATGTTAGAAGCAGCAACAACAATAGTAATCTCCCAATTGGAATAAAAAGCCCTACCAAAACAACCATCAGGGGCAACCATAAGGGAGTCAGACTTATCCTAGTTTCCAAGCATATGGACAATGCATTTGGTATGTTATTATGGGGTCAAAATGTTTGCTTCAAGTGTGGGATGCTGAACCGACTCGCTTGAGATTCCTCATTGAAGAGAGCAGCAATGCCATTGAAGAATAGTGAGCAAAAGGTTATGGCCACAACATGAGTATGTGCTCTCACCCCTTGAAGACGTAAAGGATTCAAATGATGTGGCTATAAGTACTCTTTTACTTTTCTAGTTAGAGAGAGAACCCAACATTTCTAATGGGCAGTGTCATACAATTGCACTGTTGCTTTATCCATCACTTCCCTTTTGATGGCTCCCTACTATAGCATGCAACTAGTGGCCTGGGTGGGGTGCATCGTGGTTCATGTCAGTGGCAGATGGTAGTGATCATGAGGGTTTGAGAGGGTTGTGTCAATGCAACATGTAGCTTGGTCTTAAACTGCTGTTAGTGCAACGACTGCTACATTTGAGGATGCTCTGTTTTGGGTTGCTTGAAATAGAGGGCGAGGCCAAATTGTGGTGGAGGCAACAGTGGTGAGGGACCATTGTGTGGGTCTTTTATGCGTGGAGTCTGGTTGTATTTATGGCTGCACATTTTGTTGGCTAGACCCGATAAGGATACGTTGAGATTTTGTTGTAGATTTTGAATGAGGCTTGGGCCATGGAGTGGATGCTTGGGTCAATCCAAACCCTCGACTGAAATAAAGTAATTTGTAGCTCCATGGACATAGGCGCATTGGCGAACCACATAAGCCTTGTGATGTCAGTGATTGAATCCATTTTTACTTTACTCTTTTTCTTTTATCATTCCTAACACGTGGATGGTCTCATAGTATGGCTAAGCTTGTTGGAGGCTGTGTCCAAGATACTATGAGTGTGGCTCAGGCTTCAACACACACATATAGGGAGAAAGGGCAAGACCGACAAAGGAGAGTTTGGTGGTGTAAACGTTCGGTGCAGTGAAGAGGGAGGTTCATAGTGGTTTAAGGATGGCTTTGATGAGAGGAGGGTCACGGTGTAGAAGTTTGGGAATGGGTAGTGCTCAGTGTGGACCTACGTTGATGGTGGTGTCTTGCATTGGAGGGGCCTATGGTTCTGTCTTGTTCGTGGGGGGTGGTGCTCAAGGAGGAGGTGGGGTTGTCTTGGGATGGCTCTTCTTCTAGTAATCTAGCTTCCATTGATTTACGTGGAGCCCCATTCCTTGGTAAAGGAATTGGTGAGGATTCATGGTGCCGAGGTTGGCAACACCTCGAATTTAGATTAGGGATAGGAGTGCAATTTTTGTAAGGAAGTACACATGCTCGAAAAATAGGCATGTATATGTATATCGTAGTAGAATAACTAAAGGTTTAGTTGAAGAGTAAATTTATTTGCTCCAAAGATCTAAAACATGAGCCTTTTCACAATGTTCAGAATGCAGAACCAAAACATGTGATCAAAATATCAGAGCGATAGGTCAAAATGTTAATATTCAAAATTCCGTTGGCCTAGCATAACTGAACATCATCATCATCATCATTATCTTATCATATCATATCAGATCATGATATCATAACATAGGCCATATTTAACCCCATGGTTGGGTTGTGCTATCCCCGGTGGCCAAATCGGGCAGAGACAAAAGTGAATCTTCCCCTTATCATTCTTGGAGTCTCGAATGTGCATATAGGAAAGACCACACAGAAAACCACTTTTCTTTTAAAGTGGGTGCACTCAGAGAGAGAGAAATTGGTACCAACCCAAATAGAGGCCACAGTTTTACACCGTGGTAAGGTCAGAGTAGAGCAGAAACAAAATCAGAATGTTATGTCAAAAGTTTTCGGATGCCACATCATATCAAAACAGAGTATTGAACGGATTTATATTAGCTTCATATAATCAAAACAGATTTAGAGCATCTTCACATAATCATGCACAAATTTTTAGATTTCATATTTGCTCATTTTATACAACTGAAAATTGAATGCCAAAAATTTTGCTCATGTCTACACCAATCATGACGGAAAATAAGTTTATCTTTTATACAGATTTCATTGGTAATGTAGAACAAATAACTGAGGTTGTTTCATTTTTCTTTTTATAACAAAACATACATATATTTTTAAAAATCAAGCTTAGTACATTTCTTTTTATACAAAGTCTAGCATATGAACACCGCTTACCTGACTCTTTTAGCCTATTGTCAAAGTCTTATGTCTGATCTCTAAATAGTCTCACCACCTAAATTAGAAAATATTCACTAAGCTTTAATAACCAAACACATGCCACAACTAACTCTACCAGCTAATTCCAAATAAGAACAAGTCTAACTTTTACTAACGAACATCCATATCCCAAACGAAAATCTTAGCATGTACAATTTCATCATAATAGCTCAGTTCTTCAATACATGATAGAACCCTCAATGAACAATACACAATAGTCTAGCCAATTCTCCTCAAATTTACATCACCGTTCACAATACGCATGTCATCTATACAAACTACATGTTCAAAACACTTACCCCTCACTACCCCACCAGAATCCAATTTACATTTGCCTCGATTTGTCAAACCGACATATCCAAAAATCAAATAGCAACAATTCAACCCCTAGACAGCCATACAAGCCAATATATAAACTCGAAACAGCCTACATGTCAACACCGAACATCCACACAACTCACAACACGTCCAACATAGCTAGTCCCAACACACATCCTCCCACAAACAACCATAAATTCAACCCTGGAAAGCTACATATCAATCCACAAATACTCAACATCATTCCAAAATAACCAAACAACCATAATAATCCCAAACAACAACATACATAAAGTGCGATAACCCCCTAGAATTAAAGACTAGAACAACACTATCTATGGCTTTGGAGACGTCCAGTGATATAAGATAGTGAGGTTAAATTTGAATTTAAACACTGGGTAATGTACAACAATGGCTAATATTGGACAAGGGCTTTACTTGAAGCACTTCAAACAAAGATTGTGCAATACCACCTTTCACTAGTCGGGATGGCAGTACCAACTAAGATGACGAATATTGAATTTAGAGCAAGTAAGAAAGAATGAGAGACAAAAATGACGGAGGGACATAGAACTCAAAGCAAGAAATTGAAGCGGATCACCAGTGTTGGAGTTGCAAATCATGGACAGAGGAGTCAACAATGGAACCACTGATTGTGGGGTTGGCACTATGTGTTCAGGGAGGGGGAGGGGGAGAGAGCCTTACCAATGTGAGGAGAGTTGATTGGTGAAAACCCTTGACTGTGGAGGTGCATGACTGGGTGAAGGGAGGGATAATCTATATGAGTAAGAGAGAGGATCTTGTGAAGAAATACTGTGAGGCAATGCGAAAAATATAACAGAGGGGGTGAGAGAAATGACGTTACCACTTACGGATGTTGCTCAAGCGGTGGAAACCGTTGGTGGCAATGACTTGAGAAGCAAGAAATGGTGGCATGTAGCATCGAGATCCCTAACCGACGCATGAAATAGAGAGAGCAAGAGAGAGAGAAATAATTTGTTGAGGGAGACTTAGAGGGGTGAGGAACCGATTGAAATGTGTTGGGAAGGTGGGGGAAATGGGGAGCAAATGTTGGGGAAAGGGGGAAAATCGTCGGGATGGGAGGGAGAGAAAGAGAGAAGAAACCTTATCAAAACGGTGTCGTTTCGCCTATTCCCCTACTGGACTCGCCGTGGTCCTGAGATTGGGTCTAGGCTTGGGCCTTGGGCCTTGGGCCTAGGGGGTATTACACTTTAAATCCTTTAACTCCGTCGTGGCTATCATATGGGGTGCTGTATGGATTGGAATAGTTACTGATTCTAAATCAATTGCGAACTCAATCTCCCTAGGAGGGGGCTTTTCTGGCAATTCCTCAAAAACTTCTGTGAACTCACTTACTACTGTCATGTCCTCCACTTCCTTACACATCCCTTTCCTTGAGGCCAGGTATACTAGTAAGCCTCAGCCCCTCTTATCAGCTCTTTCTTAGCCTGAAGTGAGGTAATAACTTTTGGTATAGGGCATAATTTACATCCTATGAAGATCCTAACCTACACTCCTAGTACCTAAAAGGTTACCGTCCTCGAACGACAATCTATAGTTGCAAAATGCCTAAACAATCAATCCATTCCCATGATGACTTTGAATCCTTGCATTTCGAATATGATTAAATCGGCCTCCAAAGGAACTCCCTCTACCTCTGGCGGACATTCCTCAACTACCTTGTTACAAAATACTGCTTCTCCATTCTGTACGACCACCATGACTACATGGCTCATCAATTACATTCGAAGGCCAACCTTCCTAACCAACGTGTAAGATGAAAATTGGAGTGGTAGCCCCTAGGTTGACGAAGTACAATCAATGAATTTCGAATGGGTTCTTCCTAAAGGATTCTGGAGCGAAGTAACCGCACCTAATGCTAGTGGGTGAAACATATTGTAAATATGGTAAAGGTGAATTGTAAACTGCCATATCATATTGATTCAGATGTACACATACCCGATCAAGGGCCGACAATGTGATGCGGTAACTAACAGGGAGCCCACAGTTCCTAGGGGTAGCTGTGAGTTAGAAAAATGTGTTTTTGGTCAAAGTGCAGATTACTATTCATACTCATGGTTTACCTTATACATGTTTATGTTATCTCTGTATTTGTTTTTCGCTTAACTTGTTGAAATTTCTTGAGACCTCACTATGGTAGCTTCCACTTCAATTCTCCTGTAATGGAAGAAGTTGTGACAAGAGTAGAAGATAGCCAACAAGATGGATGATTGGTTTGACATAATCGAGGATTGGTCTACTGTAGAAGCCCGCTTTGGTATAGTTGACACCCACATGGAAGCCATTTTGCTTTTGTTTAAGGATATTCAAGACCTTCTAGATGGAGAATATGTACCGGATTGGACCACCAAATGGGAGGAAGCCCTCACCTTCGATAATCGATTTGAGTATATAAACCATTATGTGGAAATCATCTCAAAGTGCCTATAAGAGGTTCATGATCTTATGAAAAATCATTGAAGCCTTAATTAGTTTTGATGAATATTTAATGATTATAGTGTTATGAACAATCTTTTGATGGATATTTTGAAGAGGCAAGGTTTTGAGACCCCTACTTTTTGTATGAATGGTTCAAACAAGTACTTTTGAGATTAATAGTATTTTATTTGGTACCATATTGAATTGATCAATTTTTATAGTTTTGCATTATTTCGCTACGATTATTACATACTGCTAGTGACATGTTAGGTGCATTACCTGTTAATTGCTATGAACGAGGGGTATGCAACCTTGTATTACATGTCCTGATGCTTCAATCTCCTTAAAATTCCAAGCGGGATTTGGAGGCATCACACAAGCTTTCTAGGTGCTACCGCTCATGGCTTATCCTTTGTTTGGACTAGATATCCTTTATAGGCCTTGCCTCCAAATATTTTACCAAGTCAATGAGGGAAGATCATCTTTGCCTACCACTTGCCAAGGAAAGGCTCTATTCTGCGCCTTCCCTTTACCCTTACAAGGTGGTTTGTCCTCTTACACTGGCGTGTTCCTCATAGTTTAGGGTAATGGGAGGAAAGGCTGTGCATATGTATACTTATGGCAACCCTAGAGCTTGAAGAAGAAGGCATGTGCATGGCATCTGTAACAGTCCGCCAGAAATTTAGTGGATGAATTTGTTTAGACTTTAGGAACCTCATGAAAATCCCAGAAGTTTCATGAATTGAGCAATCACGCAAGTTTTATTCTATCAGCATAATCAGTTTTACTACTCACTATGGAGCCATAAACTCAATTTTATTTATTTGAGCTACTTAGAAGTGTGAGAATGGGAAACAGTCTATGCTGTTAATTTCAGATGAATATTTTACAAATACTTGGAATCCTATGGAAACCATAAAAGGTTGGTAAAAATCAAAACCCCAAATGTTTTCCCAAACCCTAAACGTTTTTTTCAAAACCTTAATTGTAACTGGTTATAGCTTAGTATTTAATCACTTGATTAAATCACTTCTACATGCTATTAACCACTAAAATTCATGTCATTCAACCCTTATTTGTTATTTTATACCTTCTTGATTTTATTGGACCAACAAGAATTAGATTTGGGCTTATTAGAAACCCAAACTCCAACTAAACCCCATTGAAACCCCAAATGAAGGCGCATTCGGTCAAGGCTCATTAAGGTCCATGACATTGCCCCACCAAGGCAAGGCTTATGGAGGAAGTTTCCCCTGCCATGGGTGTCCTTTCGCTGCCCAAGTCAGCCCCAAATAGTATTTGATGGGAAAGCCAAAAGCCACCTCACCACCACCCTTTACATGGAAGCTTCCTTGTCTTAAAACTATGTACTATAGCACATGATATTACCCATGGTTTTGGCTGACACCATATCACCCAAAGTGTCACTCAGACATCTCCTTTCACCCTCCTAAAGTATAAGTCTCTTCCTTGTCCATTTCACTAGCCTTGGTCACTTTTGAAACCTCTTCTTAGAGAGGAATCTAGAGAAACTCTCGGACAACCTTTATGGTCTTCATTGCTTGAATTTTTCCAAGCTGTTGTATTTAGAATATCACTAGGGTTTCTTCACATAATTGTTATCTTTGAGTCTAGTTTCTTTTGGTATACTTTTTTGTTAATTTTAATGGAAGGTTGAAGGGTGAAAATTTTGTTGAAGCATGAAGAGATCATTATGGGCGATGGTTTGGACAATATGTGATATTTTGATGTTTTTGATTAAGTTATTGGTAAGATCTTAGTCTGATATTTTTATGGTTTATAATTAACATGCTAGCATACATGTTTGATGAAGACATGTTACATTTTAGAAGTTTTTTATGAGAATTTTGCATAGATCTAAAAACTTGAAAATTGTGAGTATGAAGACAAATTATTTTGTTTTGGAAAAGCGTAAGCCTTTTGTTATGAAAGAATTATCCAATAACTTTGATATTCACATATGATACTCTCAGGACTTTGATCTACATGATAGAATTTTTTTTTTTAAGATTTAAGATGTTGATCATTTTTATTCATGCAAATGTTTGAATAGGTATTGTATTTGAGGTTCTTGGATGGATCTATGTTTTTCTGAGGTTTTTGCCTTGTGATCTTAGGTTTGATGCTTAAATATATTTTAGGACTTGAATGTTAAGCCCATGAAGTTGTTTATTGATGATTTACTTTATGAAAAGTTTTGAATTTAATGGTTTGATCAAAACCAAACCACATAGCACTCGATTTTCATGAATGGGTGCAAACCGATTGTGTTAAGTATGATTTTGTTACTCTTTATGCTTTTGGATTATTTATTCAAAGTATTATAGTTCTTAGGAATATTTTATGATCATATCGATAGTATGTTATTGAACTTTTTAAGTTCTTGGAGTTGTTTTGAAAAGATATCGACTTTGAACATCGAGGGTTGTTCTTGAGGTCAAAATACTTGAAGTTTTGAATAAAGAGGAAGTTTGTGCTTTTATGGTGTAAGTTTTGTTGGTTGTTCTAGTATGATATGTAATCATAGGATGTGATCTTATATGTTGCATATTTCAGTCTTAGCATGAAAGATAGGGTTTGAAAGAATTGCAACAAAAATCAAGAATTTAGCACTTTGCATGTTTTGGTCTATGCTTGTTTCATATGGTTGTGTTATGTTTTAAATTTTTTTAATTATATATTTGGATTTTGGACAAAATTTACATGAAGAATATAAATTTTGGTGATTTTGGAGTTAGGACGTAAAACTTTAAGTTAGGGATAAAATGGTCATTTTTTGCATGTAGAGGGATAAAATGGTCATTTTTCTTTAAGTTAGTGTTTATATATTTCTAAGTTTGGTAGTAAGGAGTTTCTTTAGAAATATATCCTTACAGTTTTCAATTAATTCACACATTTAATTTGTCATGCTATGCTCATTGTAAGTTAGTCTCGAGGTTATTTTCAGGATATTGTGTATGTATGGTGGTAAGAAACTATCATTTATGTTGTTATGATTATATATATATATATATGCTATGTCATGCCAAGTCATAAAATGTTTACCTATTACATGTTAAGTCATGTCATTAAATGCTTATCTGTTACACATTATGCTATGTAATGAAATGTTCATTTGTTACAGATTACACCATGTCACGAAATGTTTTTTTGTTACACATTATACTATGTCACGAAATGTTTATCAGTTATATATTATGACATGTCATAAAAGGTTTATCTGTTACACGCTATGTTATGTCCTGCCATTAGTCACATGAACATGTCACATTATGCCATGTCATGAGTCATACGAGTCCATCAATAAATATCTTTGAATTCTAGTCATGGTACATTCATGTATAGTCAAGTTGTTGTTCAAGTCAATATTAAATCATGGTAACCCTATGAGACAAGACTACACTATCATGCTAACTCCATAAGACAAGAGTATCATGGAAATCCCATTAGAAAAGAGCATCTTAGCAACCTCATGAGATAAAGACATTGTGGTAATCCCATGAGACAAGAAATATAGTTCAATTAAGTTCACGTTTAGTTCATGTTCAGTTTCAATTCATGTTAAGTTAAGGTTATGTCAGCACATGTCATGTTATTTGCCAAGTTATGTTACGATCATTTATGTATATGTCGGCATTCATTTCTTTTACTATCATGCATGCATTTATATACTTCTAGTTTAAGTTGATTGTTAACTTATAAAAATTTGTAATCAAATCCCACTTGGTATTCCCAACTACCATGACGTGGAAAGCCAGCAGAGAATCACTTGGAGAAGGTTGATTAGGCCATGACGCGACAACGAGGAGCTTATCGCTTCAATGCTCCAAATTGTAGATAGGATTATGGCTATCATGGTTGAGTTGCGCGAGCTACTCCTTAGGCTAGCCTAATAGTTATAATGTTTGTTTGATTATGTACATGAGGAGCTCTATCTCCAGTACTAGTGATATTGCAGATATTATGGACAAAGTATTATAACCTTTTTGATATCAGTTATCATGTGACTTTTATGAATTATGCTTACGTTAATTTGGGATATATCTTATCTGGTACATAGTATTGCTCAAAGAAAAAAATTATCCACTGTAAATATTGCATATTGTTAGATACATGTTAGGTGCATTGCACCTTTAATTGCCATGAATGGGGGCATGTAACTTTGTGTTGCATGTCTCAACGCTTCAAAGTCCGTCTGATCCCTACCATGAGTCTGGGGGCGTCATAGGATCTAACGTGGAGGTTTGATGTATTTATAGATAATTGGGTCCGAGTCTTGGGTCTCACCAGTCATGGTTCGTGGACACAGGTTGGGTCACTTCAAGGCCTCATTCTCCCTTCGTAAGGCCTCTATATCCAATGTCATCTTTTGCAGCCTCTCCTCCATCTCCATAAATATTCTTTCTCCTCTATTGCTCACTTGTTCCTCCATCGTAGATGCTTCTTAGCCATGAATTGAGTGAGAGTGTGTGGTTGCTAGCATATTGGATCGCACTTCAGAAAGAAATCTTTATTCCCAAATACTGCACCAAATTGTTGATGCGAGTTCCAATGATACATGCAACCTACTCAAGTGACTTGCAACCAAAAGGGAAAACTCAGGAAATCGAGTTGGGGATTCCTCCGATGCTTAAGTCCGAGAGAAGTTAACATTTCTTAATGAGTAATGAATGAATGAATCCCTAGTACGTATCTGGTATGCTATTTATAAGGATTATTACAATGGCAAGACCCATTTGGAGGCATGACTCTTGGCTCCCAATTGGGCATGTTACCATCTAGAGCACGATTTGGCCCTTGACAGCATCCATCCAGTGCATATATCTTTCACGGATTTATCTTTGTAGACTCGTATCTCGTTCAGATAAGAGTAGCTGGGTTTCCATATTTAAGGGTTTATCTTTGAGCCATTCTAATGCGTTTTGTGCAATTTCATCCTTTAATTCCCCTTTGTCATGTGAGTCTCATGTGAAAATAGCTTTGCTCACCTCACCTACCACACGTGTACCCAATACCTAAGCTTGTTGGAGGTTGTTTGTCCATGGTACTACGAGTGTAGCTTGGGCTTCAACAAATATGCACGGGGAGAGAGGGAGAGATTGACAAATGAAAGCTTGGTGGTGTAAAAGTTCGATGCAGCGAAAATAGAGGTTCACGATGGTTTGAGGATAACTTTGGTGAGAGGAGTCTAATGGTGTGGAGGTTTGGACGTAGGCAATGTTCGGTGGGGACCTACATTGATGGTGGTGTCTTGTGTTGGAGGAACTTATGGTTTGGTCTTCTTCATGGGGGTCGTGTGCAAGGAGGAGATGGATTTGTCTTGGTGCAACTCTGCTTTGGTAATTTGCCGTTGGTTTAGATTGAGGGGAGGGGAGGCTATGCATATGTACACTTGTGGCAGCCATAGAGGTTGAAGAAGGGTCTGATATATTTATAGGTAGTTGGGTCCAAGTCTTGGGTCTCACGAGTCATTGGTCATGCACAAGGGTTGTATCATTTTCATAGGTTTAGGATTCTCTTACGCTTGAGCCAAGGCTCATGGGCTTTTTGGTTGGTTTTATCACCTCACTTGGACCATTTTAAGGATCTGATTCAACTGTTGGGCTTGCCTGTATTTTCATGGCCGGGTCTTGAACCCAATAGAAGTCCAACTTATCTAATAAATATTTACGTGTCTTTCGATAACTTCTTCAGCCCATTATCTGAAAAGGGGCCCATCTAGCCAATATAAATTAACGAAACTCTGACTCATTTCTGAATCCACTTAGGGAAGACGAAAAAATCAAAAGAATGAGTATTAAGAAAGTTTGGATGACGAGAAGAAAGTCATCGAAAGCCTTTTACAATGGGCAAATTAATACTGTAAGAGTCCTGTACTGTTTTCTTAAAATCAGCTAATACGTTCACACTGTAATAGGTGTGACGTTTAAAGCGATTGTTTGCAACGCATATTGACATATATGCCTTATGGTAAATATCTAGACGGCTGATCGATTGTAATAACATGATGTTCTCCACTGGTGCTCGAACATGGCGGGATTGGTTGTAGGTGAAGTGACCCAGCTGCCTCCTTTTCTTCCTCAATAATATGCTCGGCACTTTCGTAACGTGCAAGAGTGGCAAGCTCATTAATCGACTCCGCAATTTTCTCCATGGAAGAAACCACATCAACTAGCAGTGATGCCACGGTTGCCGCTGGCAAAACCTCAAAGAAATCGATTTCTTCCCACAAGCCTGCTTGCAGCAAGGATTTGAAGCCTTTGGCTGCACTTTCGGATTTTGCAATGTGGGGTTTGGCAGAGGATGGTGGTGTCATTGTCTTGATTGCAGATGCTAACTCCATCAATGCCTTGCCTGATTCCATGCTCTTCTTCGTGCATGTAGCTTGAATTTTACTGCGGAATTCTGGTGGTGTCTGTAAGAGTAATTCCATGGTGTTTGTCAGCTTTCTTGGGTTCCTTTTCAATTTCTTTGTATATGGTAATTGGATTTCTTGCATAAATCAAAAAATTGGAATTGGGTAGAATGGCTTGTATGTATAATAACTGTATCTCAGTTTAGATAGCCATTAAGAGCATCAATCCGACAAGCACATTGGCGAGTTGGGCTTCCTATCTTCAGGTATTGTTTCCATGGATGGGAGAACCTAAACGGACCATGACCAGGTTCCCATCTAGCAGAATTAGCCTGCAGGCATATATAAACAAACCTCTTTTATAGTTTCATCTAACTCACCAAGCTCTCTCCGCTTTGTTTTGAGTTAAGAACAGTTTTATATCTTTGCATGGCCGCTGTCTTAGACTCTCCAACCTCCCCTGATATTTTGAAGTACTCGATCCCCAAACTTGCAATGTGCTTTAACTTGTAAGTTACAGTTAAATTCACAAGATGGAAAATGGTTACGGTTTTTCATTTCATTTGTTGTCACAAATTTGGCATAGCCGCATGCATAAACCTACCTTGCAACCAAATTGTGAAGATCATATCACCAGCCCAAACAGGGCAAATGCAAATGCAAACAAATACTGATGTGAAGCTGTCAGAGTTGGTAAAAATGCAGCTGAACTAGGTACGTGCTCAGCAGAAATGGAGGAAAAGGAGGGCAAAGGCAGAGACGACAAAGGCGCAAATATGAAAATATTCTGTTGAATTTCACCCCTTTCTATGCTGTACAATGATCAATATATAGAAGGAATCGTCTAATGATCTATAATGTAAAAGACTAAGCTATCCCTAAATATTTGTACAAATTACAATTTATGCTAGCAAGTTTGCTGGGAATTCTGTGGCAGAGGAATAATATTCTGTAATATACCCCCGCAAGATGGAGCATAGATATTTTCTATCTCCATCTTGGACAACAAGGATAAAAATTGGGATGAAGGAAGAGCCTTGGTGAACACATCCGCATGCTGAGAATTTGATCGAATGGAACATGGACGCATAAATCCAGCTTGAATCTTGTCGTGGATGAGGTGATAATCCAATTCGATATGTTTAGTGCGCTCGTGAAAGACGAGATTCTTGGCGATATGCAGCGTGGCTTGGTTGTCATAGTACAAATCAATTGGGAGAGAAAAGGGTAGATGCAAGTCTTGAAGGATGTAAGATAACCATTGCAATTCACAAGAGGTCAAGGCCGAATATACCATAGCCCTATATTCAGCCTTAGCAGAGCTTCGAGATACAACTGACTGCTTCTTCAATCGCCATGAGATGAATGAGCAGCCAAGGAAGACACAAAAGCTTGTAACCGAGCGACGTGAGTCAACACATGATGCCCAATCAGAGTCTGAATATGCACAAAGTGTAAGTGGAGCGCTAGAAGGAAAAAGTAAGCCTTGTGCAAGGGCATTCTTGATGTAACGTAGCACATGATGAGCTGCATGCAAGCGTGTCGTTGTAGGAGCTGACATGAACTGGCTCAAGTGTTGAATTGAGTAGCAGAGATTGGGCCTAGTGAGGGTGAGATAGAGCAGTTGATCAACTAGGCGCCGGTAACAAAGTGGATCCGAGAGAGGTTCTCCACTTGTTTTGTTGAGTTTAAGGTTATGATCCATGGGGATTTTGATGGACCGAGATCCAAGTGTGCTTGCATTTGCTAGAATATCAAGCGCATATTTGCGCTAACAAATGGAAATTCCCTTGGAAGAGCAGGCTACTTCAATGCCGAGAAAGTAACGTAGGTCGCCAAGGGACTTGATTTGAAAATGCTCATTGAGAAATGCTTGGAGAGCATGAACAGATTGCATATTTGAGCTTGTCACAATAATATCATCGACGTAAACAAGGAGTGCAATGAAGGATCCATTTTTCTATTGAGTGAAAAGGCTGTATTCGGCTTTAGATTGCTGAAAACCAAAATCAAGCAAAGTATTAGAAAAATTTGCATACCATTGTTGTGAGGCTTGTTTCAAGTCGTAGAGACTTTTGTTTAATCGGCACACTTGTAAAAGAGAACCCTTAGAAAAACCAGGTGGCGTGTGCATGTATACTTCTTTGTCTAAGTTGCCATGAAGAAAGGAATTTTGAACATCGAATTGCTTGAGGATTTAGCCTTGAATGGAGGCAGCAACTAATAAAGTGCGAACCGTGGCGAGCTTAGCCACGGGTGAGAAAGTTTTGGTGTAGTCAAGCCCTTCTTGTTGGGTAAAATCTTGAGTGACTAAACATGCCTTGTAGCGTTCAATGCTGTCATTGGAGTGATATTTGATCTTGAAAATCCATTTACAGCCTATAGCATTTTTACCAGAAGGTATGTCAACAAGGGACCAAGTTTTATTGAGTTTGAGAGCAACTATTTCAGACTGCATAGCCTCGCTCCAGTTAGGATTTTTAATAGCTTCATCGGTGTTGAATGCACACTCTGTTTTTCGTGAGGGAAATAGAGGAGTGTTGGGCATTGCTGGGGTGGTGTTGGGCGGTGCTAGGTCGGTGGCATGGATCTATGGTGGTCCTAGGTAGAGGCCACAGTACAACTGGGCCAGAGTTTGGACATGAGCATAGGCCGTAGTGCAACTAGCAGAGGCTGCAGTGCACACTATGTTTTATGGCTAGACGGCGGCCGCAGTGCACACTCTGTTCATAGTAGAGGGTGGCTAGCTCAGTGTGGGGTTTGGGCATGGCTTGGAAGCTCACTGCAACTCAAGCGGCGGTAGGTGGTTCTTAGGTTGAAGGTGATTTACGAGAGGGTGTGTGTGTATAACGAACATATTATATATATAGAAGAAAAAAAAAAGGCTTGATAAAAACCTTAGAGAAACAAATGGAAGAGACGTGCATGCATGAACGTGGAGATGTACATGGCTTGGAGTCTGATTCTTGGTTCCCACAGCTTGGGCTTTTTGAGCCATTTCTAAGTGTTTGAGCCTACGTATATGGATATTGTGTAGAATTAACAAATGGGTTGGCTTGGTTATCACAGTGCATAATCTATTTGGCTTGTTCGAGATTTTTTGAATCAAACATTTAATAAATATTAATGGGTCTCAACTCAAATTTTAAACTAACCAAATCTCGTCTTGTAAATTTTTTGGGCCCCGTCATAATAAAATTTTTGGGCCCGTTACCTATTCAAAATTTACCGAATTAATATCAAATAGATTTCCCATATATAATAACCTAAAAAAAAAGTTATAGATCGCGGCTTCTTGCTCTATACTTTATTGAAGTTTATGTAAACGCGGACAAAAATATATTTAATTACCAGCGTGACAAATGAAACATCAATAAATTTCTAGTTTTTTGGCATATCTATAAGCACCTATAATATAAACGCCGCTAAATTCTCTCGACTTTATTGACGTTTATTCAAACTCCAACAAATGTATATTTAATTACCGGCATAAAAATGAAATGTTGATAAATTTCTATTTTTTGGGCATATCTATAAGCGCTGCTAATATAAATGACTCTAAATCCGCTCTACTTTATTGACATTTATGCAAATGTCAACAAATGTATATTTAATTACCGGCATAAAAATGAAATGTTTAAATTTCTATTTTTCCGTCATATCTATAAGCACCGCTAAATCCTCTCTACTGTACCGACATTTAAATAGATACCGGCAAATGTATATTTAATTATTGGCGTGAAAATGAAACATCTATAAAAGGCTATTGTTCCAGAATATCTATAACTGTCTGTAATATAAACGCCGCTAAATCATCTCTAATTTGTCGGCGTTTATGTAAACGGCGACAAATGTATATTAAAGTACCCGCGTATAGGCATATGTGCTGCTAATTATGGGTGCATAAACAATATGTTGGCAAATCACTACTTTTATTGACATTTACATAATCGTCATTAGTGTAAATGCCGGCAAATAGCCCTTTTTTGGTAGTGATATAATTCCTTCTTCTAAAGTTAATCTTACATTGATAAATAAGAACTGTTCTATCGTCAAGCCGGTTTCCAACAAATTAATTAATTAGCCAGCCCCAACTAAGGCCGTAATTTAAATGGAGAAGATGCTAGATTCTATGCTATAAATGAAAAAAAAAAAACATTAATTGTCATGTTCACAAAGCATATTGTACGTGTATATATATGTCATATGTGTCAGAAAGAGAACAAAATTATAAATTCATGTCTGACCTAAGCTAGCTCATGATCGCATACACAACTTTGAAGTCACACCGTGAGTGATATTGAAAACTCAAAAGAAATTAAAATAAATTCATAGCATGAAATGATATAGAAATCAATTCAATAAATGTCAGAACTTATTGGGGGACACCAAAGTAAGCTTCAATTAATTAAATAATGCAATACTAAACATAGATATACGTAGACTTCATGATATATGCTCTTAGAAATCACTGGAAAAGTGGCTGCTAATTTCTCTAGCTCTTGATCTTTGCTAAACAATTTCGAAATTGAAAAATCTGTCTTAACGCGTGCCTCATGATATAATATATATATATATATACATGTATACAGTACTTAGTGGATGACAGCTTAAACCCCACTTTTTTTCTTTAAATTTTTTGCATTCTTTTTCTGCAAACCTCTGTTCACGTTCGTTTCATTTATGTGGTCAGTGTGGAATATTGTGTACGCACTTCCACCCACTTGCCACCAACTTAATGATAATCGGTACAAATAAAACTTTTTTCCTGGCTGTAATTTTTTAATACGGTGATTGACCCTTCGGTTCGTTAAATTACTACAAGAAAAATATATTTTTATGATTATTTAATTACGACGAAAAAATTATTTGTGATTAAAATAGATTTATTTTAATTATAAATAGTCATTTCATTAAAATTAACTGACTACAAATAAATAATTTTATTTGTTGTAATGAAATAAAGAAAAATATAACTTTTTTTTCCGAACTGTTAAACGTCTCTTTCCTTGCTTAACAGCTAAGGATCGCTACATCATCAATCTGAAGTTCAACTTTAATTACTTTTCATCTTCAAACCAAAATTTTTATATCTCCCAAAAACATATTTTAATCTTGTCATATTAGTATTGTAATACTAATCTCGCTAGATAATGGGTGGGATATTCCTTTCCTAAAAATGCTTGTGGGTACTAAAAAAATTTTAGAATTGTATCAGTCTTTGGCTCGGAGGAAGGATGGGCATGATATTTTAATTTGGTTAAAGGATATGGATGGTAATTTCAGTACTAAAAGTGCTTGAGATTGTATCAGGATTAAGGCATCTCCTTTACCTTCAGCTCCTTTGATTTGGCATAATTCTCTTCCTAAAAATATCTTTATCATGATGTGGAAGGCTTTCCACAACTGCTTGAGTGTTGATGAGAAGATTAAAATTGTTAGGATTCCTCTGGTTTCTAAATGTATGTGTTGCTTTAGGGGTAATGTTGAGGACTTGAATCATGTGCTCTGTACTGGGGACTTTGCTTGTCAAATCTAGAGAATGGCTGCTATATAGTTAGGCGTGCAAATGGGTATTTTTTATCAGAAATGCTATGTACAACCGCCCGGGGTAACCTTTGGGGAACCCTTGCCCCCGTGGCAAGTGAAACGACGCGTTTCATTTGATGACTCAAACGCCCCTCCCCAGTCAAGCAGATTCCTTCGTCTTCTCCACCTTTGTTGTCTCCACGAAGTCATCATCGAAGACTACGGCATCATCTCCACTCAGAAAACTCCTTCTCTTCTCCACTCAGATTTGCTCTCCACGAAGCCACCATCGAAGTTCCCTTTGTCTTCTCCACAGACCCACGAAGCTAACCCCTTCGTCTTCTCCACAGACCCACGAAGCTAACCTAACCCCTTCGTCTTCTCCACAGACCCACGAAGCTAACCTAACCCCTTCGTCTTCTCCACAGACCCACGAAGCTAATCCCTTCGTCTTCTCCATAGACCCACGAAGCTCCCTTCTTCATCTCATCTCCAACTATATACCACCGGCTCTTGTAACCATGAGTGAGCCGATATATTATTAAAAAAAAATGAAAACGAAAATAAAACAGAGGGAAAATTGTTAAAGAGGGAAGCTGGAGGTTGTGTCGTCTGGAAGAAGGGGAGAAAAGATCTGCTCTGCTCGATCTTTGAACTAGAAGAAGAGATTTCGCCGTCTGAGTCTGGGAACCGTAGATCGCGTCGTCTGGGTTTGGGAAGAAAAACTCATTTCAATCTTGGGTCTGAGAAGAAAAGTTCGGCTCTGTTCGATCTCGAGTTTGGAAGAAGAGATTTCTTTAATCTGTTTTGCTCAAACTCATACTTATTTTCAGATTTTGATGGTTTTCTTTATGGTTTTGTTTTGCTCTTGATTTGTTGTGTGAAAATTTCATTAAGATGGGTGTAAATAAGTATGAGTTTGCTCTTGATGGGTGTGAAAATTTCGCTGGCAGAGTGAAATTCTTGAAGACGAAGGGGAGAGGCAGAGAAGGCGAAGGGAAGATGAAGGAAGATGAAGAGAAGTCTGGAGTGAGTTTCAAAACAGAGGGAAGGAGTGAGAACAACGTTTGTTTCGTTCAAAACGCGCCGTTTGACTTGCCACGGGGGCAAGGGTTCCCCAAAGGTTACCCCGGGCGGTTGTACATAGCATTTCTGATTTTTTATACTTGGCAAGATCAAGTTAATTTCTGATTTCATCGTGTGGGTAAGAATTCTCAAGTTAGTATTGTCTTTGGTATCCTACCTTCCATTATTTCTTGGAAAATTTGGGATTGGCGTTGCAAAGTTAAGTATGCCAATAATGCAGCTGATAATGTTGTTTCTGTCTGGCATGTTATTAAATTTTGGCTTCGTAGGATTATGCATCTCAACATGAAAGTTTCTAAAATCTCTTCTTAGGATGTTGATATCTTGAATAAATTGGATATTCCGGTATTAGTTCCTAAGCCTAAGATGGTGTGTGTTGTGCATTGGTCAAGACCTCAACTTGGTTGGGTGAAACTTAACAATATTGGTAGTAGTTTGGGTAACCCGGGATAGGCTGGTGTAGAGGGTGTTATTCGTGATAATTGTGGAAAGTTGTGCCTGGCTTACTCTGTGACTTTGAGTCATGGGTCTAACAATTTTGCTGAGTTGTGAAGTGTGTTGAAAGGTGTTCGGCGTTGTCATCATCTTGGGTTTTACTGAGTTGAGATTGAAATGGATTCTCAATTGATTATAAATTGGATTATTAAGGAGAAATGTAGCATTTGGTATTTAGAGGATTTTTGGAAAGATTTAATTGGTTATCTTAATTGCATGGAGTATCATGTTTGTCACATATTTCGTGAATGTAATACAGTGGCTGACTTCCTTGCTAAGTGGGGTTGCTAGGGGTTTAAATATGGATTTGGTTATCGATGTTTCTATGCGTAGTCAGTTAAGAGGTTTTCTTCATTTGGACAAGATGGGTCTTCCTCGCCTCGTAGGTTTGTCCTTAGTAAGTATTGTCTTTTGGTAATTTTATTTCATATCATTATTTCTATGTGCGGTTTTTGTTTCATAACAATAGTGATTTTAATAGGGAGGGTTAGTTGGTTTTTGATTCATGGGTTTTTTTTTCTATTTTTTGCTTCATTGTATATCCCGGGAGTCTTGTTGTAACCACAGTTTTCCTCCGCTACAAGTGAGGGCTATCGATAAAATTGGAGAACCATCCTCTTCTTAAAAAAAAAAACACTAATTTTATACAAATCTTAAAAAACACTCCTACAAAATTTCTTTTATCTTTCGCTATTCCATTAATTAATGGAGCTCACAATTTTCTCAAACTAATAATAATAAAATTTAAAAATATTATCTATCCAAACATATTATCTACGAGCCCCACTTTCAAGAAACCTCACAATCCCTTGAACTTCCTTTAATCCATTTTGTTTGATCCTTTATAAGTAGATCGGCCCCTCAATCATTAATGGCTAATTCGATGATCGTAATTGAAAAGGCGTATACATGTGTATGTATATGTATACAAAAGTTTTATGTACAGTCACTTTTGTGTATTATTTGTGCACTCCACTAATGTGATTGGCTGTATCACTTTTTTTTTTAATATGAAATAACTGCTTTGACCAATCACATCAGTGGAGTACGCAATAATAACTATATGTTGTAGAATTCATATGTAAATGTATGCATTAGTATTTTGACTTTGGCTTCAAAAATCATTTTTTTGCCACTCACATTGTCGACACCAGCTAGCCATATACATATGCTACTACTCTTCACATTCGTCATATTAACCAATAATTTACTTGTTTTTCCTTATTCAAATCATCATCAACTTCTTTTTGCCTTTTAAAAAATAGTTTGTGTCTCATTTAATTGGTTGTAATTTTAATTCCTAAATCTGGCAGAGTTTATGTTTTTTTTATATATTTAAAGTTTATGTCATAATCGGGATTAAATAATTTTTGGCATCAGCCACTGTTTGCTATCAGCCAACACACACCTTACATGGCCTAAGTAATTTCTTTTCCCTCATCCCTGCTGCACGTTCTTCTCTCAACTCTCACCCCATTTGAAATTCGACATCCTCTACCCCACCCCCACCCACCGCGTCACACATCCCCTCCCCCAACCCCCCGCATCACCCATCCTCTCCCCCAAACCCCCGCGTCGCCCATCTTCTGTAATGGTTGCCCCATCTCCCTCGACACTCCCTCTTCCCAGGAACCCCTCCATTCCTTTACATTTCCCCCAAAATGTAAATCAACAACCTCCAATTCTAGGGTATTATTTCTGCTAAAGAGACCTACGGCCACTGTAGAGGCATTTATTCTTATAAATACTCCAGGGTTTGTGACAAATTCAGAATTGTATGGTTTACTCCATCTCTGTTTTTCTATGTGAATCATAGGGTTTGGGCAATACATTTTGAAGCCTGATGTCATTTTTATCCTCATTTCAAGTCTGATGTCTGTTTCAAACTAGGTTTTTTTGTATATGATGAAGAAAGTTTCTAACTTCATGTTAATAGATTGATGAAAATGATGTAATTGTATACTGCTTTCTTTAGTAATTTTTGAAGTAACCAAGTCTATGAAGTTCATGCATGTAAATTGACCAAGTATTTCATGAATTTTCAAGTCATTCAATTTACGGTTTTGATTCTTGTACCAATTATTGAACTCTAAAGAGTCCAAGTTAATTGAGTTGAGGTTCAATAAATGTTTTGATGTGAGACTAGAAGCTTTAACATGAAAAGAGTTCATATCCTAGCATCTGGTTTCCTCTCATCTTTTCTACATTTAGTGACACACAAAAAGAGTTCACCAAGATAAACTTAAGAGCCATACAGAAAAGATTTACCAGATTTATCTACAACATCGAGAATCAAAAAGAAATTGAAGTTCTATCTAATGCAAAGAAAATAAATTGCTAAAACACCAGGGATGCTCATCTACATTTCCTTTCTCTTAGTGTCTATATAATCCGGGAAGAAGAAGCAAATACTTCAGTTCTCACTTTTCTATTCCTCAGTGTCTAAGCAACAAACACATAAGAGCAAACTACCACTCGAAATGTAAGATACCAATTGCAAAAGGATCAAAAGGTGTATCTAGGATCTAAAAGTACCTCAACAACGAGATATTTAAGAACCGCAGCGAGCTAGATCGGAGCACCAGAGCCTATCCTCTGAGCGTAGCGACCCTTTTTCAAATACCAAGCAATATGACCCATGAGGAGTTGAAGCCTAGCCTTGATAGACTTCAAGACTGACTTCTTCCTGTCTCCACCTCTTCTACCTCCCGCTCCCCTCATCGTCTTTGCGGCCTCCATCGGAAAGGGAACCGAAATGCCTTGGAGAGTGAAACTTTTGGAGTGCTAGTTTTAAATTTTAGAGTGGCGTGGAATGGAGAGGGCAGCATTCAAGTTGTTAAAGTACGCAACAGAGGCATGACTTTTGGTGATATGATACTTTGAGAGTTTATTTTACTATTTGTGTGAGGTTATTATAGTATGTGGAGAATTTGAAATTTGTTATTAGCTTTTTAATTGCATTAATGAGGCTTATATTTTAGACTCAATTTGTAACACCAGGACTCAGTCAAGCCCCATTTTTATATATATTTGGGCTTCTGTGCAAGAAAAAATAAAAAAAAGAAGCTCGAGACCCAAGCCCACACCAGTTTTTTTTTCTTTACGGCACCCGTGTCTTTTAAACTGTTAAAACCAACTGATTTTATGATTTTCTTTTCGCCGCACCGCATGATTTCATCCTCATGCATGTATGTCCTATTCTCCTTAGCTTTAGGGTTTTGTTTTTTTTATTATTATTATGTTCAATAACTTATTTTCACACTTTAACTTCGCAGTTCACACACGTTTTTATTTCTTTTCTTTATTTTCCATGTATTTTCTCCCCTAGTTTTTCCTCACGTCCGTGGCTTGCATGTTTTTTTTCTTCATCTCGGTGTTTCCTTAGGGTTTTCATCATATATATATATTCACTTTTTACGCATTCACTCACTATCGCCTAGTGCTTCATCTCTTTCTCCCTGTTGCATGAAGAAACTCTCATATTAGGGCTACCGCAACCTGCCTTATTGCACCTCTGCACCACTTTAACTCCCTCTCGTTCACTGCTGTCGGCACGTTCGCATCCGCTAGCCTTGGTATGCCATCGTGAACCACCCCCACTGCCCAATCTCTTCCCCTTCGTAATCCACTTCTCTTCCTCACTGTGAGCACTCCCCCCTCAACGCAGCCATGCAGCACATTTTTTTTCAGTGACGTCGCTGCCTTGCCACACGACGTCGTAGTCAGCAACTCCACCTTGCAAACATCGCACCACCCTCCAGCCCATCCTCACCACCATGGAAAGCGAACCATCGTAGCCCAGTCGTTGAAGGAAGAGCACCCACGTCATGCTCTGTTTCTTCATGCTGAAATAGGGGAAGTATCTCTGCCGTGAGCCACGTCATTAACCCCCTCCACTTCGACGCCACTGCCATCAGAGGACCTCGGAGGTCGAGCCTTCACCTTCGAACATTGCCCTGGTCGACCCCCAGCCCAAGACCATCGTGCGCCTCGCTGTATCACAATGAGTTTCAGTTCTCTCCTTTCTCTCCGCCCTCTCTCGCTCACCTCCCCCTCTCTTTCTCTCGTGCCCAGCGCTGCTTGATGGAAGCTCTGCCGCGCTCCTGCTCTTCTGCCTCACCACCGTGACCTTCTTCGCCACGTCGCGCGTAGCTCCTCCCTTCGCGGTGAGTACCTTGCGCCCCTGTTCTCGTTGATAGTTGCACCGAGACTGCATGAATGCGTTTCCAGTCTACGTAAACTTATATTTTTGCATAGTATTTGAATAACGAATTATAGTTTTACCCTTATTATTGAATGTGTTCAAGTTGATATTTTTGGTTATATTAAGTCTGTTTTTACGTGGTTTATACGGGTGATTTAAGAAAATTTTACAGAAAATAATAGGATTTTCAAATGTACGATTGGTAGCAAATTATTTTAGTAATTGTGTTTTTTTTTAAACATTTAAATCACGATTAAAGCTATTTGTTTATTATTATTTAATGAAATTTTTACTTGTACTTACCTTAAATCGCTTAAGTATTTTAACATGTTATAGTAGTGGTCTCTATTTTGAGTACACACCTTGGTGACAGAGTGATTTATGTTCTGCTTAGCTATCCGTAGATGCACAACCCTACCACGGGGTTATACATGGCCTCTGTTCTGATATGATATTCTGATGATGATGATGATCATTTATGCTATGCCAAAGAATATTTTCGAATGAAATTATTTTTAAATCTTCGCTCTGATATTTTGATAACATGTTTTGTTTCCGCACTCTGAAAATGAAAATGTTTTAGTTTGCATTTTGATTTCTATAAATGCTCATGTTTATACACTGGTATATGTTCTCTGCTTACTGAGTTGTTGATAACTCACCCCTTATCTCCATATATTTTTCAGATGATTTTGAATAGTCCAGCTAAGGGTTAGGATTATGGAGCATCGGTGAGATGATTATTTAAGCATAGTGGTTTACTCATAGAAGATTTCTGAGAAGTGGTGGATTTTATTGAGAGATTCTGAGTATTCTGATGACTTTATATTTTGGAGTCTATAAATACATTGATGAATTGTGAGTTTTAAGTTATAGGGAATAACTCTTCGATTCCTGCGGGACCGGGGCGTTACTCAATTCAAACCTTTCAAAGTGTATGATAAGCAATGCAATATGTGCGAATGTGTATATCTAAGGAAAATATGAGAGGTGTCGGGCTTATATATGTTGGAGGGTCAAAATTTTGGAATATCAGGTTCGACAACATGATTGAAGATTGGGATATGTATGTAATGGTTGTGGCGGATAAATATTTAGGCATTGCTTGTGATACTAGCAAATTTCGAGGATGAAATTTTTTCAAGGAAAGGAGGATGTAACAACCAGGCCCAATTTTTATTTTTGGCGGATATCGAATATTTATGAACTTGCTTATTAAGTGAAATTTTTTAAATATTTTTGTATTAGGCAGAATCTTTTTATTGGGCTGAGAAATTTGTGGGAAGAGTTAGAGTATTTTAGAGCTTGATTGGAGACTCAAAGCTTAGGAAAAAACTAATTTGTTATTTTAACTCACTACCCAATACATGGGCCCAAATACTTGAAATGGGCCTTACCCGATCACCTCAAAACCCAACCCATGAGAACCAACGTCAGTTTTTTTTAACCCCCACCATGCACGATTTCCACTCCTATAGTCCCATGCACGTACGTCTCTCTTTCCCTCGTCGCTAGGTTTTTCTTCTTTGTGTTCAATCACCTATATATACACACTTTTATCCCTCCTGCATGAAGAAACTCCCAAAAATTAGAATAGGGTTGTTGCAACTTGCCTTATTGCAGCTTGCCTTATTGCACCTCCACACCACTTTGACTCCCTCCTGTACACTGCCGTCAACACCTTCGCATCCAACCGCCAGCCTTGGGCCTCCTGGCCGTGACCACATAATTAGTTCATAATGAAACTGAAAAGAAAAATAATAAAAGTGTTCTTCGTTGGAGTCAGTTGATGAAGCATGTGACTCTCACTTCTGCTCCCCTAAATCTGCCTCATTGGAAGAAACTTAAAGAATAAACGTTGGAATATTTTTTACTCTAAAACTCCGACTCTCTAAAACTCAGACTCCCCTCTATTCATCCCACATGCCAGGATTAAGTAGATGTCAAAATTTAAATCTGGAAACCAGATAAATGCGGCTACAATCTAGCCTAAAGATCTGAAAAATAGCTTCTAAAGATAAAAGTTGACATTAAAGAAATTATCCCAAGAATAATGAGATTATCTAAAATGGAAGATTTAGTGATATGCGGCTTGATTTACGGAGTTCGGGAGGATTTGGTAGTCAAGAGATTGATTACGAAACTCGGAAGAGTCCCACCGGGTAGATGCTATGTGAGATGAATATAATTGTTCTGCTCACTTACCGAGAGGAAAAACTCCTGATCGGGATGATAGAACCCTCTCATCAACCGAGAGAAAAGACTCCTGATCGGGATGATAGAACCCTCTTACCAACCTAGTTGCTGACCACGATGTCGTTTAGGTTGGTCTTTTAAGTATGTCGTTTAGACTGGTCACCCAATCTAATCGCCCAGAGCCTTGTCGCCAAGTCTTCTCGCCCAGAAGGTAAAATATATCGCTTATTGCCTAACTTTGGTCGCGCCTTCTGGTCGCGAGTTCCCTCGCCTAAAGCTCTTTAGCTATCTTTAGATATCACTACCTCTCATCAGTCTTGATCCATAGTCTCTCTTCTTTTGTACCAAAATGCTCTCCTTTTTCACTAAATTTTCTCATTCCTTCAAATCCAAGAAAATAAAGAAAAATATATAAAAACAGAATAAAATCAATAGAATTAAAGGAAAATTGACACTATTTATAATTAAAAAGAGTAATAAAAATCACACTTATCAACCACCAAGCCGTCGTTCAACTCCAGGCCACATCCTCAACACCATGGAAGCCGAACACTAGTCATCCACTACATGAAACCAAACTGTCTAGAAAGAAACTACCTTGAAGCCTGCTTGCAACGCCATTACATGTTCACCACACGCATATGCGTAAGACCACCACCACCACGTCGCATTCTCCTACCTTTCTATCACCGTGCATGGTCAAGAGCCTCCACAACACTACCCTACATCATTGTCACCCAGCCATTGAAAACCATCATTGAAACCACCATTGAAAACCACCAATGAAACACTCTATTTTACTACACTAAATAGAGGAATTTTCTCCCCATCGTAAGCCACGATCCAACCACCTCACAGTGCCAGCCACCTCCACCTTATTTCTCCCCATCGAACACTCCATGCTACCCCAAGCCACTACTCTCTCTCGGTAAGCCCACTCAAATCCTCCCCACGGTCTCCTCTCCATCTCTCCTTATTTCTCTCAGATTCTCTCTCTTAGTGCGCAGCCGCCCAGCTTGCCAGAGTATGCACCTCAGCCACCCAGCCCCGTCACGGCTCCTTCTCTCCCGGTGAGCTTAGTGTTTTCATGGATTATGTTTTGTATTTCAGAAGTTTATTTTTGTAACGTACTCATCACAGATCCCATGCATTATATGAATATTTTCAAAAATACCCCTGGCTTGGTTTTAAGTATAAATATTATTACAAAGGATAGTTAGGGTTTTGAAGTATATTACTTTTTTTGTATTATCTAGTATTAAATTTTATAGTTTGATTTCAATAGTAAATAAGTTAGAATTTAATATCTTAGTCGAAGATATTAATTGGACATTGAGAATTTCGAAAGTGATGATATTTTAAGATTATGAGAATTTTAGGTTTTGAGGAATTAAAATAGGTTAATTTGGGATTTCAGGTTTAAATATCGAAATACGTATTGGCTTGAAAATTTACAGAAATTGCGTGATTATTTTATAAGTGACGAGTAATTTTGTTCAGCATTATTAAGAAAAAATTCTGAAAATTTAAGAAGTCCAGGTAAGCAGAGTTCATATACTAGACTTTGCATAAAAAGAAAAAGAAACGAGGTTGATTTTTAAAATACTCATCTTTTTTTTAAAAGAAATCTAAAAACAACCTCAGATATCTATTCTACATATACATGAAAGCTATATAAGAGAAAATATTTTCTGTCATGACTGGTGTAGATATGAGCTAATTTTGTGCATGTGATGCGAAAATGTTTTGAAACTACTTTTGACTATGTGAAAAGATTTGAATTTTTTAAGTACTCTATTTGGATATGTTGCCTCATCCGAAAACCTTGGCATGTGATTCTGATTTTGTATTCTGAGTAAGTTTGATTATGATGTTCTGTTCAGTTTTTCTTACGGTCCAGCCAAGGGTGATAATAGTGGCATATGACCCAAACACGAGTTATAATAGTAGAGACGGCCCAACCACGGGTGATAATACTGGATGTAGCCAAAAAATTTTCATAGTGGATATGGCCCAACTACGGGTTATAATAGTGGATACAGCCTTTCTATGGGTTGAAATTGTGTTTTATATATATATATATATATATATATATATATATATATATAAGAGTTAGAGCCCCTGTCCACGAGGAGCCCCTCCCCAATTTTATTTATAGCCCTCACGTTTGGTAGAGGAAAACCAGGGTTACATTCAATGACTCCAAGTATAAAAACTCAGAGTCCTAATAAATCCCAAACAACAATCAGATTCTAACCCACAAACTATACCCAAATAAAAACAAAACAAAATAGCCCTGAAAAAAAACTGTTAATACACATAAAAATAAAAAACTTAACTTTAATCCAATTAAAATTTAAAACCGACCACTGGAAACATTTTCGATCACCATATCTTCAAGAAATATTTTGCACCATCCTAAAAAGCCAAATAACCCCAAAGCCCATACGCAACGACAAGAGTAAAAAGCCCGAGCACCTGCACAAAAAGTTAGTACCCATATATATAAAAACACATAAACTTTAAACCAAACCAGACCACCAAAAACATTATCTTCCGCCATATCTTCCTGAACCTCTGCATCTAATCATGGGAAGACCCCATTTATCAATCCTCAATAAACCCCACAGATAAGAAGGAATTTCTGACATCTGAGACCATTTTGAATCACCTCCCCTTGCACCCCTTCTTGCTAACCAATCTGCAGGCACATTCCCTTCCCTATATATATGAGATACTATGTAATCGATATCTAGAAGCAAATTTTGTAGCTCATCCTAGTATTCTTGTAGATACCAAATTCCACAACTTTTACGTTGCAACCAATATAGGATTACCTTTGAATCAATCTCTATGTCTACCGCCCCGAAATTTCTTTGTTTACATTGTTTTACACCTTCCAACAGAGCCCTCAACTTAGCACGCAAACTTGATCCATACCCAATATTCATAGAATATTGGCCCGATCATAAAGAAAGTTTATTGGGTCTAGCTAACACCCGAGACGATCTCCGTACTTTATCAAAAAAATTTCGAGTACCTTTTTTTCTTTTTGTTTCCTCATAATTCTCAGAGGCATAGTCTTTCCGAGAATCAAAAATTTCGACCTCTCACTCTGGATCAGGTTCAAAAACCAAATCCTTCACTGTGAATAAATCCTCTTCAGGCACTCATAGAGCATCATCATCATCCAATGGCAAACTAGCTTGTTCCATGTCCTCTTGCGTATTTACAACCCTTTCCACAAAACTTTCCCCCCCTTTTGATACACCTTTGCCCTTCAATATCTCAGTCTTATTATTATCCTCCACCCCTTTAGCCTCATTCTCATACCGAATCATACCCATGTCCCCTACCTGGAGTTGTGATGAGTTACTCATATTATCGAGTTCCAAATTAACTATCACCCCTTTACCTTTATCAATATCATTCTCTACCTTCTCCTCTTGGGCTTCTTTTTCCAATTCATTCTCTACAATCTTTTTCCTTTCCCAGACTTTTTCTCCCTTCTGTATCTTCTTCGTTTTACATGTGCTCATTATGGCCTTGAATCTTGCACCGAGAATAGAATGTCAAAAATAAGCTCATGTCTACACCAGTCATTACAAAAATATTTTCTCTTTAATCAGAGTCCAATGAGTAATGAAGAAAAAATAACTGAGATTATTTTCACATTTCTTTTCAAAACATATAATGCACATTTTCATAAATCATCCTGAGTTCATTTTTTTTTTTATGCAAAGTTTAGTATAAGAATCTCGCTTACCTGAACTTCTGTTATGTTCTAATCTTACCACAGGTGTAAAACTGTGGCCTCTATTTGGGTTGGTGCCAACTTTTCTATTTCTGGTACACCCACTTTAAAAATAAAGTGATTTTCTGCGTGATCTTTCCTATGTGCACATTGGGGGCTCCAAGAATGATAAGGGAAAGATTCACATTATGTTTCTTCTCGATTGGTCACTGGGGTTTGCACAACCCTACCACATGGTTAAACATGGAATTTTGTTCTGATATGATGTTTTGGTTATGTTGTGCCAAGGGGATTTTGAATAAAAATATTTTGAACTTTCGCTCTGATATTTGTGATAACTTGTTCTGATTCTGCATTATGAAAATAAAAAAGTTTTTTGTTCTGCATTCTAAAATCTGTAAATGCTCATGTTTGCATACTAGTATATGTTCTCTGCTTATTGAATTGTTGATAACTCACCCCTTTTATCTTCACAATATTTTCAGATGATTCTAGATTTTTCAGCTGAGGATCAAGACTATGAAGTAATCGGTGAGATGACGTAAGAATAGTAGATTAAGAATACAAAGTTTTCGATGAGTATTGGTGATTTTTGTTAATTATATTGTTGAAATGCGAGTTGAAGTGACATGTAGAGAAGTTGATATTTTTTTTGGGGTTATTGTATTGAGGATTTGATATATGAGTTTGTGTAGTTAATTAAATTTGAAGTGTTTACATTTGAGTTAGAGCTTTTAGAAGTATATTAGCAGTGTTGGAGTTGATTATCATGTAACATGAGTTAACTCTCCGGACCCTCGGAAATAGGGTATTACACATCTTCTACAACGATTATGCAATCACAATACTTCAACATTTTACCCACGGTCTCTAACCCAAATTTTGTTATTCATTATAAATCAAACTGAGAGCTTTCTTTCCGACTCTTCAATGTCTTCATACAACCTTAAAATCCTACATTTTATCCAGAATTTATAGTGAAAGAAAAACATCATATATATCATATTCTACTGGGTCAAGTTATGCATTTTACTGTGTTTGGTTTTTGAGAAAGTCACGAGCGGAAAGATGTCTTGATAAAGCTTCAGTCTTTCATATAAGAGAGCATTGAAATCCCAAAGCAATATTCAATTTCAATCATATCATATATACATGAAGTCTAATTTAGATGTCTGATCTACTTACTAGTTACCAAGTGACCTTGGCTTGTTATTGAGTATTTTGAATTCCTCGGTTTCTCATGTGTGCCCAATGTAAAAATTATTTACGTACAGTTTAAATATTTGGAAATACGCTTTTAATCTTATAAATTCTGTAAATTCTAGTTTACCCTTAATTCTCTATTTAGTTAGGGCTTTACGATACAAGCTATGGGATTTCGATTTTTCCCTGTAAATTTTGCTCCATATGTTTATTTCATCTTCCAATGTGAGAATGCTACTATCATCGCATCTAGATAAAAATGATATTTTTAAATAATGTTCACTCCAGAGTGCTCATAAAAATGAGCACAATCGTTAGGGTCCTAACGCTTGTGCCAATAAAAAAATGCAGGAATACCTTTACTAATGGTTTACTATGTTGTTGTTAGTTTGATTTCTAGAGTCTAGGTCTAAGCAGGCCAGCTCAATGGAAATACCATTTAGGCTATTGCCTAAAACCCCCACCCTATATATGTAAGGTATCCAAAAATAAAAGTGAGGTTTTTTTTTTAATTTTATTGAAAAAATAAAAACCATTCCATTAAATAAAATTTTAAATAAAATTATATTCTTCAATGTGTTCAAGGACTCATAATACTAAATTTAATATTTAATACAATAAATTATTTATATTTTTAAATAAAAGTTTTAAGATCTTGCCAAATTGAGCATAAAATTTGTATTGAAATTTTATTTTAAGTTGTTGTATTTAAATTAAAAAAAATACTTAAAAATTTTAAATAAGATCTTATTTTATTAAAAATTTTAAAATATTCTATATAAAAATTGATGATTGGGACGAAAGGGCCGGCTGTCAGATCTGTGACTGATGGGATATTGCTGTAAACTGATCTCATCTTTTCATTAAAAAAAAAAAAACGAAAAGTATGAAGGCTGACTTACAACATTTGATGCCCTGCCCACAACCTAGTACGTACGACTACTGTCCCCTTGATACATCTCAGACGTCAAGCCTTCTTATTTATTATCGATCGTACTCGACCGGGGTTTAACAAGCTGATCAAACGGATGCACTCACTCCAACATGGGAAATTTCGCTATATATGAAGCAAATTATACGTCGTTGCTCGGTGAAACTCTGTCGTCCATATTCTCGAAGCGCGCAGGAGAGGCTAATTCCTGAAAAGCCTCTACGATTTTCTCTGTGCATGGCACAATGTCGATTAGAATTAATCCAACTGCAGCAGTTGGTATAATCTCGCGCAGATTGGCATTTTCCCAAAGGGAAATCATGTTGAGCAAGGACCTGAGATTCTCGGCTGCAATTTTTGAGTTTGCAATATGGAAATTAACTGATGTTGACCGTCTCATTTTTTTGATCGCTGATGCTAATTCCTTCAGTGCTTTGCCAGATTCTGAACAAATCTTTATGCATGGCTCATGAATTTCTCTTCGGAACTCGGTGGGTGTCTGTAATGATGGCAAAAGATAGGTCACTGAAGAAATTCAGACTCGAAATAGAAGAGGAAAAAAGGTCTGATGCAAGAGTCTCGATCAATAGCAGAAAAGTCTTTTGTACATAACAACTTTGGCTGTCAAAGAGAGCACTATCTGTTTAGGAAATAAGTATTTCTGACTTACAGCTTGGATGTCGAAGTACTTGAGATAGCTGTTGAGGTCTTCAATTTTGTAGGCACACTGCCGAGTCAAGGTTCCAACTTTAAGGTAACGATTCCAAGGATGACGGAACCCAAAACGATAGTGCCAAAATTCCCATCTCGCTAAATTGGCCTGAAAATCCAAAAATAGCAATAATACAAACTCGGAAAGATTGAATCAATTAGTGGAAATTAATTCAAGTAACACCTCCTTTCTTTTTTGTTTTTCTTTGCTGGAGACAAATTTAAGAACATCATGAGGTTGACAACGTTGTTATACCCGTACGTACCATAGTTTCTTCCTTGTCTTTAGAAGTCAGAACACTTTTATACCCGTGAAGAAATGATTTATCATCATCAGTGGAATGCCCTTCCTCTGACAATCTGAAGTATTCCCTACCAAATCCTGTAACTTTGAATCGGTCAAACATTGATGCTAACATGAATAAAACAAGGCACAAGCTGGCATATTCATTAGAACACGAAGAAAACAAAAAAGAAGTATATATATATGACATGTAAAGTTTGTAGTTTGGAAGAATACCTTCTAAGAAATTCCCAAGCTTTTCCAAATTGTTAGCTATTTGGTTCTGCAGATTCTCCCCAATCCAGACAGGGCATACACAGATGCATATAATGATAGCAATAAAGCAACCAATGATGATTGTGTATAGCCTCTGGCAGGCCATATCTAGAACCTCATCATCTTTATAACTCGACACAGATACCAAGCAAAAAGTCAATATGAATATCATCAGTCCATAATCGTATCTTGCCTTCAGTGCAGGGAAGAATCTCATAAATGTTACCGTTGCAGCTGCATGCATATCACATGTCTCAACCATGAAATTAACCAGTTTGGATGATTGTGAAGTAAATATTAAATAGTAGAGTACCATTACATTAACACAACAATGGACTATGTATTTACCTATTATAAAGACTAAGATTCCAAGTACTATGGGTTGTCCCGTCCCATCGAAGAGAGTTGCCACCTGATCAACTCCGACAGCTAGCGCACCACCGGACAACGTTGCCAGCATCCTGTTTAGGCCTTTTCCCAATGTTCCTCCTATAAATGATGGGAAAGAAAAGTTCAGCATCACAATTTCATGTCTCCAATTCAGGATTTTATGTGCAATAATTAGTTTCTCTTAGCCTTTAAATTCATATAAGAATTCCGGTAGATATATAACTCTCATGCTTACCAACTGAAAACTCGAACACTAGAACGACGGTTAAAACCGCCCATATTCCATTTTCACCAAAACGGTCGAAGAGCGGTCGGACGTAATAGAACAAGGAAACCAACGAGATAGCCACTCCTACTTTGAGCGAATGGACTATTCTTCGGGGATCATCTTGTCCAAGTTTCTTCATCTTATTTGCAAACTCGACTGCCATAGCCCATAACTTTACAGGCAAGGCCTTGAGCCATTCCCATGCACGAGTGAAAGGTCCAACATTTTCAAAATTTGTTGAAGCAATATCCATTGCTCTGGGTTGAAATGAAAGATTACAGAAGTGGAGAGATAATATAATACGAGAAAATCCCTACACGAGTACTAACAAGCTAGCTATATATCTGATGTGTGGCAAAAGTGTTTAATTTATTGAAAGCCAAACCCAGAACTCTCTAATATATATGTAGAAACCTTGGTCGGAACAATACTGCATATGACAATTTTTATGAACTGTCTAAGAGATTGAACGAGAGAGAGAGAGAGAGAGAGAGAGAGGGAGAGGGAGTGGGGTTGGGAGGTGAACCTAGAGCTGGCAGGTGGTTCTGACTTTGCTTGGGGAGGGAGGGAGTGACCTCTCCAATTTATAAGTGAGAAACGCTGTTTGTGACTATACAACATGCATGTCACAAATTTCATGTACATGACAGCCCAAAAACACAAAGGAGGGTGGAGGCCGTCAAGATTAATCTGGTGGCTGTTGATTCTGACCAGCTGTCCTTGAGCCATATTGTTTCAAATAGGTCCAACGTCCAATGACATGATCACACATACCAACTTTTATTCTCTTCAAATGTGAAAGTTATTTGTGTATTCCAGGAATATTCTATCAAATCCAAATCTGTGAACTGTGATTTTAAGAAAGAGTAAGTCTTGCTCAGCATCATCAGCTGGTATATTTGTGAGAGCCATCAATTGGTTTCTGAAGGTCAGACGTTTAAATCGTGTTTGGGTGTGAAACCCTGCAATAAAAACATACAGCCAATTCATGACCTCTACGTTCCTTTTAAAAAAACAAAAAACAAGTTGATTAAACCCGACGCTAGGGTTTAGATGAGCATGAAATGTACACAAAACTTGTACTGTATGGAGCCAATTCTTGTTTCATGTTGTTTAGTAGAAACGTCTATCGACCGATGTAAAACCTTCCAAATAATCCTGAGACTGGAGGTCATTACAGCATATATGTCATTAGAATTATTAATCCCAACAGTCTGTCACATCTGTCTCGTCTCTTTCTCCCGTGGTACTCGAGTACTCTGTTCTGTATATCCTTCAACATTTGCAGATAGTTCTTTGACTTTTGCAACTCCACTCATCACAATTTCTGACTTGTTTTAGTGGTCGAATGTTGAACTTTGCGGCCAGTACCATCCCCTCCATTTAATTATTCTCATTCCTTTTTTTTTTTTTTTTTTTTAGTTAATGTTGAACTTTGCGGCCAGTAGAGATGTAAATTCAAATCGAAAAATCAGATCGGATCGGATCGATTTTATCTATTTTAAATCGGTTCGGTCCGGAACCAGTTCTTAGAATGTAAAAATCGGCCGATTCCGATTTTAAAATTTTTTAGACCGGACCGAACCGAACCGGATCGGTTGATAAAAAGATATATATAAAAAATAATATTGTATTATTATATATATAAGTTTTATACAAAATATTATATATATATATTAATATATATATAAGTTTGATATATTATGTATAATTATAAATTTTTATGTGAAATTTTTAAATATAATATATATATGCATATATATGCACATATGAAATAATTTCTTATTATAATTTATAAATTATTACATAAAATGTCAATACTAAATCACTAAAAGTTTATAACTAATATTAATAGTCTAATATAGACTAATGACTATAGCTATACTTATAATTAATACTACAAGTTTTTACTAAAAGTTTATAACTAATACTAATATTAAATATATAGTTTATAACTAATGCTAATATATAACTTATAACTATACCAATAGTCTAATATTAATACTATTATATAGTCTAATATATTAATAAAAGTATAAAATAGTTTTTTTTAAATCAATTTTTTTTTTATATAAATAAATTTTTAATGACAAATTGTGAAACTTACATTTTAAAAAAACCAAAAAACTGGACCGGACCGGACCGAAAACCAGTAAAACCGGAAGTACCGGTTTAGGAGGATAACCGATGCGTAATCGGTTTTGAAAAATATAAAACCAGTACATACCGGTTCGGTCCTAAATTTTGTCTAAAACCGGACCGGTTACAACCCTAGCGGCCAGTACCATCCCCTCCATTAGAATCTAATTATTCTCATTCCTTTTTTTTCCTTTTTTTAGTTTTCTTTATTTATTTTTTCGATGATTTTCTCTTCAGTACTTATGTTTTAATTAATTAACCTTCTAGTACTGTAAGACTATCAACCATATATGCATGCAAATTCCTTAACTTGCCCAACCCTAGCTAATATTGTTACATTTTCTTCCTGATCAGGTGGCATTAATGCACCATGGATAAATATTAAACCTATGTACAACATGTTACAACAATTATCATCAGCAAGCTTCCCAGCTAGCCATGTCACTTCCTCCACCATATAAATATTAATATCAATGGACATAGTTCTCATCACATTTGCCATCAACTCTCAACATGAATGGCAGACTTGGGAATAGGTGAATGAAATGAAGGGGGATTCAAAACCTGGACGTCAACTTTTATTTGGCCAGTAGGTTTATATAATTGTTAACTATTTGCATCAGTTTGCCCTTTGGTTTTGGAATAGTAATGTCCTAGCTAGTTCTTTTGCCTTAAATAAATGTTTTCTATTAGCTAATACAGTTAAGCATAGATGACAACTTTTTCAGATGGATTTTAGGACACTATGCTTTGTGGATCAAGAGGGGAAATTAATGATGTATTGAAGAATGAAGATTGTGTTGAATCAGCATTACTATAACATGTGTTTACTGCAGTAATGTGTCTTTTAGTCCCAAACTTATCATCCATGTTGTTGGCACAAGGATTTGTAATTCTCTCCTTTACTTTGGTTATATTTGCAAACATAATTGTATTTTGATGGCCTTAATTGACTAGTTAATCCAGTGGACAGATTTGTAAATTACAATATTAATTATATATAATATATGTTCGTAATTTGAATTTTTGGTTGGATTAATTTGATATGGTACTGTTGGTTATATTTGTTGATGGATTATTGTGTTGAAAGAGGTTCAATACAGGCCTGTTTGTGGGATAACTGTAGGAAGAGTTGATTTTTGGTTGGATTGTTTGTGGCATTGATTGTAGGAAACCGATTTTTTTCCATAGTAGCATACATTAATCAAAACAAACTTTTTAATAAGAGTTGTTTTGGTCACAAAACAAGTTTTTTACACAATTGTATTTTCCATGACTAATATTCCTGGGAAATCAAGCTTTTTAGACAGATGATTTTGATGGAAAATATTTAACCAAACTGACAGAAAAACTTATTCACACCGACAATTGTAATGAGCAAACCTCTTTTGCCATGAATTAATACCCGTGTGATTTAGTAAAGATCGCTTTTGCTACAAAATGAGTTTCACCGGCAATAACTATTTACAATCACTCAAGTTCATAAAAAATACTCTTTTCCAACCAATTGATTGTGGTGGGAATAGCTTATTTCCACCAGAAGTTGCCATCTGGAATAATATTTCGCCATGAACAAATTGGTGGGTAGAACTTAAAAGACACAACTATTTCCACGAATGAAATTTATGGATATAGTGGACTTTCCACGAACTTCTTCTATGGATAATGATATTATTGCTGACCACGAGTTGATGTTACTGAACTTATTAGCCACGAAATTAAAATGCTTTATTCACCATTCATGTTGTGGCAAAAAGGATGGCTTTTCCCATGAAATCAAGATTTGGTGGAAAAATAATTTTTCCCAACCAATCACGGGTCTCCCACCACACAAATTGGTGGGAAACAGATCACTTCCCACGAAGTTTACACTTTTTCCAACCGCAATCCCTCTCTGGAAAAAACGAGATTTGTTGTCGTGTGCATTAAATTAAGGCCAAACTGAGTTCCTAAATATTCTAATATTTTGATCTATTTGTTGGTCAAGTATTTAAAATGATAAGCACATATGGACATATGGTCTTATGGAGCCAATCTCACATGATGAGATGGCAAATGTGTATGAAGATTAAAAAGGTGGCGAGTTTTCTTCCTTTTCAAGGAGGCATAAGTAGAATTATTGGGCACAAAGCAGGCAGGTCAATTGACCATTTTTGACTTTGCACTTCTGATTTATTGTTTGAATTTTATCGAGCAGCATTGACAGTACTAGCTAGATGTTGCTATAGCCTATAGGACAAAGAAATGAAAACGAGGTCCAATTTGGATATTTTTGGAAGTGTTTAAAATCATCATGAGGGTGGGTACTTGGCATAAAATATTTAAGATGGAAGTTAAGAATTCAATGTATGTACGAACGTCACGAGAAACGGAAATCACTACAACACAATTTGTCTTTTGAGGTAGAGGAAACTATCACAAAAAATAAGCAAAACGTCACTAAAGATATTTGGTGACGGTTTGAAACTGTCACCTAATGTGCACCACATAATATAATTGGTGACGTTTACAGTTGAACCTTCACTAAAAATTTTTTTAGTGACAATCGGAGGTATTCTATTTGGTGTAACGTTTGAACGTTCTCTTTTTTTGTGATGGTTGAGATCTATCACAAAAAGTAACATTTGGACTTCCAACTGAACGTACTAATGTCAACCTGACAGATTAGCATTCGAATGACAGAAGTTGACGTTCATTGATTCTAGTTAGAACGTATCATATTTACGTTCGAATGTTTATGAGTTCGAACATTAATTGAAACAAACGTTTGAATTTCCGTTCGAACGTTAACGGACCAATGTTCAAACGTAACAGGTTTAACGTTCAGATGTTATTTCGAATGTTAATGAATAAGCGTTCGAACGCAAGTGGTACATTCGGAGGTTTGTTCAAACGTTAATCGTTTAAACATTTGAACGTTTTGTTCATTTGAGGATGAGTACATTCGAAAGTTGAGGCCTACGTTCAAATGTTATTATATAATTTTGTGTATTCACATTTAGTTCGAATGTGAACCAATGTTCGAACATTTTTTTATTTACATTCAAAAGTACAGATTAGAAATACGAATTTTATAAAATTCAAAAACATATCAATTGTATTATATTACACATCATCAATTAACAACTAACAATGTCTTATAAAGTTTCAAAATTGGATATTAAAATTAGTTATATACACTAATAAAATTCATTTCCTCTTCTTTCCTCACCCGCTGTGATTCTGTTGTAACGACATAACAAACTCCATTTACATTATCATCTCCCGTTCCACTTGTTCTTGGACTTGCGTATTCTTTCCTCCTAGTCTCTCTGTTGGTCTGGCAAACGCGTCTCTCAATGAGACTGTCACTCTAAGAGAGATTCTAACTCTTGCTGTCTCGACCTGATATATTCATTATCGTGTCATGCAACTTCCAAATCTTTGGTAAGATTATTAATTTTTGAAGTCAATGAGGTTGAGAAGGATGGATATCTATGCTTGAAAGATCGTCCCAAACCTCTTGCCATACTAGGCTGCGGCCCGAGCACTTGCATGAATATCTCTATGCTACTAGGAGTGGATTCCTCAGAAGCTGACTGCATATCCATAATTTTTTCCTGCAATTTGAAAGAAAACACACAATACGTAACGTATTAAAAGAAATACAAATAAAAAATAAGTTATTCACATGATGCATAATTTATTTAACAAAAGTAATACTACTTACATAATTATCTGCAGTAGCATAATCCATCCACTCACTACGCTCATTAGTATGAGTAGCAGCATAGACATAAATGAGATAAAAGTTTTCAGGATCATCACGTTTCTAACAAAATATGATATACTAATCTATGTAAAAAAATGTATTGTCAAAGTAAACTCACCAGCACACAATTTCAAATGTGCTCTTTAATTTTATTCAGAACATCTCGCCATGGGGGCGTATAAAATGGAGCATAAACTAGAACTATTGTGCCAATATAGGAGGAAAGCGCTGCTACACTATCATCCACTCTTCTAGAAGAATTATCAGGAATGATGATTTTGAGTTTTTTGTGCCTTCTATTTTTCTCAAGAGAGATGCCACGTGTATAGCCACTACCGCGACGAGCAGATACATCAGCTATATGATATTAGTATAATTATAGTTATATAGTTATTGAGACAAAAGTATTAATTATATAATTAATTATCAACAACATTTCCTTAATGGTAGGTGTCGACTGGCTTTTGTTCTCTTGCATATTAACTTGATCTTCAGGAGCGGATTCCTCGGGTGGGGAGTTCGCAATGGGTTTAGGACTTGAACTTGGCGGAGGAGGCACATTTCTTCGTTTTCGTTTTGGTGGCATCCATGAAAATGATTAATTATATCAAAGAAAATTAATTAAAAGAAATTATGAAAAGTATAATAATTTATAGTCACGTATATGAATAAAATATTTAGTACTTTTATTTTTCATCCTCGGGTGTATTTTACAAGCTTGTTTCAGAATCTCTCTCAATAACATCTTCATCATCATCATCAACCTCATTTTCGTCCTCCTTATCCACCTCCTTCCTTGATTCTTATTCGTTTTTTCTTCTTCCTCCTCCTCCTCACTTGCTTAAATTGAATGATCATTTAATACAGATGGATCAAGATGGACGGGGGGGATGTCATCTTTACACAGGGGAGCAACTCGAGTGCACGGAGGTCAACAAACAAGTTAATACCATTTCTATCTTCCTGGTATGCCTCTACAATCGGAGTGTCATCTTCATCTCCACTATACTTGTAATCTGCACTTATGTTTCATATATATTTCGATAGACAAATTTTTATACGACTCACCAAGTTATCTTTCCACTATCTTCATCAGCATTTTTCATTGAATCAATCAAGTAATAAACTTGGGTAGTTTGACAAGCCAATACGAATGGATCATCTTCATACCATTTAGATGCAGTATTGACACTCGTAAAGTGATTATCCCTATGTATTGAAACCCGACCACCACCTAGATCCCACCAATTACATTTAAAAACATATGTTATAGACCCACTCAAATATTTCAATTCGATAATATCACATATGACACCATAATAGTCAATATTATCTATTC